>NC_137605.1:53089410-53249410 GCF_963280865.1 Gymnoscopelus braueri
CCGGGAGGTCCAAGGTATACCATTCTAGCCCTCAGCAATGTGTCGAAGTGTCCCTGAGCAAGACACTTAACCAGTGGTGGAAAGTAACTAAGTACATTTACTTAAGTACTGTAATGTTTAAGTATTTGTACTTTACTTGAGTATTTCCAATTTCCATTACTTTTACTTTACTCCACTACTATCTCAGAGGCAAATATTGTACTTTTACTCCACTACAATTATTTGAAAACTTTAGTTACTAGTTACTTTTAAGATATAAATGATTATATTATAAAACATACACTAACTACTTTACTACTATTTTTTACTACGTACATTTTGAATTCGGGACTTTTACTTGTAACAGAGTACTTCTACATTGCAATATTGATACTTTTACTTAAGTAAAACATTTGAGTACTTTTTCCACCACTGCACTTAACCCCTAACTGCTCCCCCCTCCGCGCTCCTCTGTGGGCAGCACTCAGCTGCACTCAGCTGCACTCAGCTATATATATATATATTATATATATATGACTGTATAACATAAAAATAAATAAATAGTGGAAGTAGCAGATCTGCTAGATCTACGAGCTGTTTCCACTTTTTTATATTTTTAAAGTCATGAAATGATGTCAGGCATTTCTTTAAGCTACTAGAGGTCAGTTTGCTTGCTTCAGAAAGGAGGGGATGAAGCCAACATGCCATTGCTTTATTTGGCTGGTACTTGGTAGCGGTTCTGTCTTAATGAAACCTTGATATAGTCTAATAACGGCTTGGACTTCATGTGGCCAGTCTGTGACATGACTCATCTACTATGACGCATATATCTATGATGTATGACTCCATAATTGGGCAAGGTTTCAGCTCAGATCATGCCCACCACTGACTTCCATTATAAAAGTCAGTGGGACATCCGGGACAACGCTCCACACGTCCCAGAACTCTTCTCCCTTCTGGTTCCTAAACTGTGGAACAAACACAGGCCTGCTCAGGGACTACAGATGGAAATGAGCTAACTCTGGCTAACTCTGGCTAACTCTGGCTCATTTACGTGGATGTGAAAACTGACATGTTGATTAATGTGCACTGTCCCTGATAAATGAATAAATAAATAAACTCCCCATTGCAGTTAGAACTGCAGATTCACTCCCAATCTCCCGTCGTAATCTGAACCTCTGAACTCACCTCTTCAGACCTTAGCCTGTAGCACTTGACCTAGCCTTGATGACCATGCGGTCTTAGAGAGCATCTTATCTAGATGCTAATGTAGGTTCATTTGTTTACCTGGCATCCTATAGTTTCTATAGTTTCAATGTACAGATTATATATATTTTTATATTACATTATATTGTTCAGACTGATACTAGGTTCTTGATCCTAGATTACTGAGGCACTACACCGTCTCTCCGGATAAAGAGCGTCTGCTAAATGCCTAAATTTAAAAATTTAAAAATACATTTTAAAAAGTTTAAAGTTAAACATTTGTAAAACATACAGTAGCCTACAGTATGTGAGAAGAATGATCGATCAGATTACTACCGGAACAGACAGACATCACAGGTTTACAGGTGTGGCTCACCTCCTATAGAGCCAGACCAAGGCCCTCATTGGAAACAAGTCCGCAAGGACTTTTATGAACGGACCTGTTAGACAAAGTATTTTAAATGTAACTGTGCTGTTTTAAATTTTTTGCCTAATAAAATATTCAATCAATCAAAAAAGACCATAGAAACTTGACACAGTGCAGCTTTAATGCAATCTGTGTGGACAGAGTACAAGGCTGTTTCTCAGCTTAGAAGCTCATAGACTTACAACAAGTTGAACAGAGAAATATTGCATTAATTTATCTGGTCCTGACTTCACAGTCGATGCAACATTGTGGCGACAGTGCAGAAACCAGGTGTGAGCCTTTCATCTGGAGGTTTATAGCTGGGAAAATTCTCGTTCTACTACTCTGCCACCAAAATGTGGAATGCCCTGACCACCATCCATTAAAGGATGTGTATCACTGTGGTTTCTTTCAAAATTGGCCTGAAAAACACATCTATCAGGAGACCACAAGCCTAGGTAAATGCAATTCCCATCGAATTAAACAATATTAAATAACAAGATGTTTGTACTTTGTATTATCTCCATCTTTATCCATCGCTAAACAGAACAACAGTTTGTTCTTCCCTCTGGTAGTTGGCATAGATGTTGTGTGTGCCATGTTCCCGTAGGGAAATGTTTTGTTGTTACACTGACAAATCTGTGGATGATTTGTTTTCCTGTTCTTATTCTATGAGTGCTCAGATTTTATTAAGGGGGTTTATGTAATTCACTGCCACCGTTTTTTCTTTTCCTCCTTTGTATATATTGTGTTTTGCATTTGTTTATGGCATGTTTTGTGCTACTTTTTATCCTATGTTGATGAATTGAATACATAAGACTTTTTGTGTTATCCTTTTAACCATAGTGTGTGATTGTACCACATGCTGTTTACAATTTCTGACTAATAAGTATTCAATGAATCAATGAATCAAAGCTCTAACCGACCAAACCGCCCTCTCTCTCTTTCTCTGTGTCAGGTGGATGAGGGAGGTCTGGAGCAGAGGGACATTGAGCTGGTGATGGCACAGGCCAACGTTTCGCGAGCCAAGGCCGTCCGCGCGCTCAGACACAACAAGAACGACATTGTCAACGCTATCATGGTGAGAGGAGAAGGAGGGGAGGGAGGGTAGATATGGGAAAAATGAAAGAACGGCAAACACATGAGTAAATACTTTATACTTTTACATTTAGTGAATGCAGACAGACTGTCTTGAGAGTTACTGCATCTTTACAGGATTTATAGAAAAGCAGTTCAACGTTAAGGCCACTAGGTGGCAGGATTAATCCACTGAGCTGCATGTAGCTACATAACAGTAGGTGGTTCTCAACTTCAGTCCTGCAAAGCCAGATTTCTGTCATTGTCCTCAATTCCCCCCTACGTGTTCTAAGTAGAATGAAAGCCAACCATATTCTGAATCCAAAAGACCAACATTGAAAGAGATCCTTTCATCTTAATCATCATGATAATAAAAATGATGAGGAAAAAGACATGTTGATTACATATAATTTATCTTACTATAAACCAGAAAACCTATAACCAACATTTTAATGTTAATTAACTTTTTCACTCATTTAGTTTCACCCATTTTGTACACTGATCACATCTCTCCTCTCCTCTCCTCTCCTCTCCTCTCCTCTCCTCTCCTCTCCTCTCCTCTCCTCTCCTCCACTCTCCTCTCCTGTAGGAGCTGACCATGTGAGTGATGTCCCCTGACCTGCCTTCCAAGCCGCCAGCCAATCAAACGTAAACGCCACTGGCTCCTCTGTATCGCTGCTATGTTGCAACCCCACTATCTGCTCAATAAAGTCTGTTGGATCATGTCTGAGAGAGCTGTGACTCCTTTACTTTCATCAAGCTATGTTGTCATGGAAATGACTATTGACACGTGTGATCTATCACGTGTGATCGATCTATCTGTCTGTCTGTATGTCTGTCTGTCAACCTTTTTAAGTCTCATAAATTTTGTGTCCACTGTAGAAAATATGCAACAAAAAGAAAATCTGTATTGAAGGAACATGCTCTTTTACAATAGTGGAACCAAGTATCTTGATTATATTAATTCATTTTTAAATAATGCATAACTGACATTATGAACAACAAAACAATTGGACACAAATAAATCTTCTATTTTCCTGCTCCAACATATTTGAGGAGGTGGGACTTTCAATTCTAATGAGGATCACCTCATTGACTGTCAATCAAACAAACATCTGTTGACTGACAGCAGTCAAGTACAGCTCAGAGTCAGACTTGTTTCTAACATTGCGTGTTGCAATCTTTTTTTCAACACAAGATGGCAACAGGAAAATCGTACGGGGCATGATCTATTGCTATATATAACAATAGGGACACTATAAATTTAAATTGCCTTTACTCCAGTGACTTTATTACTGGCTTGTGAAAAGACTACTTCGTTAATTTTTTATAAGTGTAGTCCTTGTGACAAGCTTCACAGCCTGGATAGATGACACCCCACACAGTTGTAGCTAAAACCAACGTAAATCAAACATTCAACATAAACAAGTGTAACATAAGGAAAGTCAAAATATCGCAGTCCATAAAGAAACATAAAAGATGAAAGATGAAAGATTTGCCAGAAACTTCTTTTAGGGAGCAACATACTGTAAATCAACATCTGCTAGGCCTGGCCCTGGCCCTTCTGCAGACAAACATGCACTGGATATGGTTATACAGTAATTATTAACTTCGTGTCACCAGACTTTCCACCATGGAGGAAAGCCTGGTAATCGTTATTAAATGGCCCGTGTGATCCAGTCTAGGCCACTCCTACTGAAGAAAAAATAAATAAATGCTAAATCGAATAACTACTAGTTTAGTCTCGCCAGTCGCTACGAGTTGGAATAAATGATGGATATACCAAACAAACTATTTCTACAAGCTAAACTACGCCGCATAAAATGCCCTTGATCGCGGGGAATTATTTGGGGGTGATGCACCCGAAAACCCGAAAATGGTGTACCTAGTTTTGGACCTAGAAGTCAAAGTAAGCTAATTGTAACAGAAAGTGTTTCTTCACAGACCATTGCTCTGAAGTAACTAGAACACCATACTAAAAGTCCTAACAATCCTAGTTGCAGATTTTTTTAAAATTGGCATCAAAAGGCCATATACAGTTATGGTGGACATGGTGATGTCCACCAATTACTTTCAAGGACCCTCATGTTTCCTTGAGGGGGTTCCAACAATGGCCCCTTTTGGGTGTGTACACTCTCAGAGTTTGAAATAAAAACCACTGTGCTACACTAAATGGAACAGAGCCTTCATTAGTATCATTGGTAACGGCCACGCCTCCCGGGGCTCAAGGCTGCTTCCGTCAGCGCACCTGCCTCAGATTGACCAATCACAGATTGGTGTCAACCCACTTACTTGTGTTGACAGACACGCCAATTTGCAAGTGCACCATGTTCCAGCTCTCCCCATGCAGCTGACAACAAATCAACGATGTAGTGGTATTTAATATGAGGCTGATTCAACCCGGCAAGGAGAAAAAGAGGTCCACAAACTGCTGTTGTAATGAGGCAATTAACCCCTGCTGTCTGGCCTGGTCAGAAAATACTTTCCCAAGCGCTCGGGTGACACAGGGCTAAACTACCTGCTCAAAACCGCAGAGTCTAGGGGTTTGAAATCCACTGCGGTGCATCCGGCTTGACCGAGTGTCTATATGAACCCAATTGGCCGTGCACCTTTGCGGCCAATTGTATTGAAAATGTGTGTTAACTACTTGAAGCTTCATCGTGTAATAGTGCATGTAACTGGCATTTGCTGGTGAAATGGATGTAGCACAGTCAATTGAGGTAGATGATCCCCATTCCTGTATTGGGGATCCGTTATTTGTGTGTGTTGCGATCAAATCCGTTGGTTGAACCCAACTAGTGGGCACCTGAGTTTGATTGGGTGGAGGAACTGTACCGGGCATGATTCAGTGAGACACGGAAGTGTGACAGACACACTAGGGAACACGGGAATGCAGCGGAGCGATAACTGTGGTGTGTGCATTCAGGGGCTCAGGCACAGACAATGTTAAGGATTTATTTTCCACTAACAGCATTTAGTTTTAGTCTTCGTCCAACTTGAACATGACGACCACGGAGTGGCACACAAAGACCGGAGTTGTTCGAGAACGCAGGCAGACGATGGAGTGTCGCATGGCGTCGTATCAGCAGAATGGTCCTGGGGCAAACAGAGAACCAAGGGCCACCATGGGAAGATGGTACAGTAGGTGCCCACACTTGTATTGTCTCTGTGTTTTTAAATGCCAAAGCAATTATATTTGTGTACAACCAGATGCTAGAATGATAGTTATAAATCATGATTCGCGATTATTCATAGCTTGCTGATGTAATCACACTTTTCGTTTATACGGGAAGTGATTGGGATTGGACCTTAAGGGACTTTTTTAAGTTTTGACACAGTGAGTGGGCATGGCTCTCCCCCCAGAACTGGAGACTCAGGCTCCAAAAGGGTCTTTAGGGGACCTCACGCAACTTCACATTTTGTGTTGTTCTGGGAACATCTTCACACATGATCATAGGGCTAAAAACTAAACTAAAATAGAAAACTGCAAAGAGCTGTACCCAGGGTTGAGTAAAAGGTAGTGTCATGGTCATGCCCTCACATTCCCTTCTCCAGTCTGACTATGAGCTCTCTCCTCTGGCCTTCCTCTCTTTTTTCAAGGAACATTTTGAAAGGAAGAGTCGTGCAGTCCGCACTCTAGATATATTATAACTCTATGGGATGCGCCATGACACTCATGGGTGGCAAACCTCGCAGCGGAAGTTCGTTTAAATACATTGCAGTGGATGGAGCCGGCTGGAGCAGCTCATGAACAAACATTATTTCTGAATGATTGCGACCTTTGTCATATAATCGTTTCAGGAATATAGAAGAAGACATATCACAGGTTGTTTTCTTATCACTTGATTTCGATGTGCACAGTACACAATTTTATTGAGGCATCTAAACGGCGGCAGGTATCGTTTCTGTCTCGGAGGTATCGCGATACTTTGGCGTTCAGAAACATACTTTGTGCTCTTTAGATACCTCTATACAATTATACAGTGTGCACATCGAAAAGCAACACAGCAGAAAACAATCTGCTTTTATCTTCCTGGGCCGAGTAATTTATAAAGGTCTCAATCGTTCAGAAATAGTGCTCCAAGCCGTCCAGCTGGCTCTCATAGGCTCCAATGTTATTTAACTGAACTTCCGGTGTGAGTCTGCCACCCAGTGCGACAAATCTGCCGGCTGGAATGGCAAGATAGAGAAAATGACGTAGGTGTCTCTTCCTTTTAAAATAAATTCCTTGTCTTTCTTGCCCATTTGCCCTGAGTTCTCTCCTACTGCCCACCCTGATTGGCTGCCCTGAGTGAACTCGCTTGTGGTAGCCAGTCTGGTTGACTAGCCGAGTCTATAAAGACCGTGTTCAAGTGTCACTCTTTGTACGCTCATAAGTTTGTGTCAGTTCTTATCTTCGTTCTCATTATGTTTGCATACGTGTTTGAGTGTCATGTTCTAGTGCATTGTTCTCCTTGTGATGTTTATCTGTAGTTCTCTAGACTTTAGTTTGTCAACTAAAGTCTGCGTCTAGTGTTATTCAAGTCTCCTGGGTTCCTTGTTTGGAGTTGAGTTCCTGCATTTGGTTCCTAACAAGAAATAGGTAGCTGATATATTGCACTTTTACCTTAGCGCTCGGTATACTCTTGGTTGCTTGTTTTTGCAGAAAATGCACTAAAGACTTCTGGTGATTAGTAGTTTTCGTTCCCTACCTATGTTGAATACACTTATTGTAAGTCGCTTTGGATAAAAGCGTCTGCTAAATGACTGTAATGTAATGTAATGTAATGTAACGGGTGGGCACCAAAACATTCTGGGTGTAACAGAGTGGTTCACTACCTCAGCCTGATGGCCTGAAAGTCTAATATCTCCCCAGAGCGATAGGGATGTCCCTTTGGCCTAGCGGTTAAGATGTTGGCTTTCCACGCGGGAGACACGGATTCGAATCCTGGGCGTTATGTGGGCACCCGGAAGAGTGGGCACTTTGGGGGGGAAGAAGAGTGGGCACTAGGGAAATTTGCGCACCTGGAAGACTGGGCACCTGGAAAAGTGGGCACTAGGTAAATGTGGGCACCTGGAAGAGTGGGCTCTTTGGAGGGAGAAGAGTGGGCACCAGGAAGAGTGAGCACTGGGAAAATTGCATTACTGTTGTATTTTGGATTAATTGTTGGTAGCACTGTGTGTAACAGTGTAAAATGTACTATATAAATATAGTTTATTAATTAAGATAGGATCAGATTTAACAGAGCTTTATCACAGTCTAAATTGGAAACAAGTATTTTGCACATGTGAATGTGAATTGTGAACTGCATGACAGTGAAAGAGAAGAGAGGGAGACCTGACTGTAGGCTACACACCATCACCCTGTGTGTTAATTTGGAAGTGGACTGCATTCCATTTGGAACGCCAATAATACCTGCTTGGATTATATATTTTAATTTCCAGCCAAACTTATTCTGTGGTGTCATGTTGTATTCCCAACAACTAACAGCAGTTCGTGACAGATATAGGGAGATCGTGGTTGTTTCATTTAATGTAAAAAGGATTATTGAACCCAAAATAACCAGAATTCTCTGCCCATTAAGACCTTGCGGCCGATTCTACAAATGCCTTCTAATTTAAATCAGTAGTTCTCACACTTTCAAGATTTTTTCAAAATGTAAAAAAAATAGCAGATGTAGCCTACAAGCTATCTGCTATTTGTGAATAGCCAACGCAAAAATATAAAATGACTCGGACGCTTTCCTGGTTTTAATGGGTTAAAAGGAAATAGCAGCAGTATTTATGTTTACAGGAAACGTAACTGAGTCAAACTTGAAAGAATGGGTTTCTCACAAGTATTTTATTCATCATAGAAGAGTGCACAATAGAAGGGTTGTTGCAGTACTGCTTTCCAATTCCAACAAAGTGATATTAGTACATACTGTATCAGAATTTAAAGATGAGGGGAAATATGTGTAGACCTACTGTGTGTGTGTGTGTGTGTGTGTGTGTGTGTGTGTGTGTGTGTGTGTGTGTGTGTGTGTGTGTGTGTGTGTGTGTGTGTGTGTGTGTGTGTGTGTGTGTGTGTGTGTGTGTGTGTGTGTGTGTGTGTGTGTGTGTGTGTGTCTTTTTCTTACCGTGTTAAGTAGGTAAATGAAACCATTTTGGCATAAATGTGCTCCTGCATCCAAAAGCAATCATTTTAAGTAATTCCTAGGAGGAAAATTATCAATTGTGTGGCTCATACAATTCAATTCAATCTTTATTTCAGACCCAAGGGAGAGCCATATCACAATAAAAACACAATACACAAACACAATACAATAGTGTAGGCATACATGTATTTACATTCTTAATGCCCATGTCAAGGAGTTGACCTTTTTTTCCTTCTGTGAATATTGCCTGTTGTGTTAATCTCTGTGAATTTAATTTAAAAAAAGTTTATCCAACCTAATATACTCTGATCAAACTCTTTATGGTAGAACGACACTTTCAATGCACATTACATATGAGACGTATTACAAACGTTTTAAATAAATGCATGAAACTAATCGAAACTATTGGGCAATATATAATAAACCTAATACAATTAGTGATACTGCACTGAATTCGAGAGGATGTTCACGTTAGGGCCATGGTCTCTCTTTGCTGTTTGCTGTTTGCATCAAACCCTTCGGTTAATTTTTGTTTATTTTAGTTTATTGGCAGATTTGGCACACAAAAATGTTTATTGAAAAAAAAAAAGAGAAAATAATATTATATAATAACATGTATAGCCTACTACTTACACTTACATGGGAAACATTTTACACAAATACAAACACTTTTATATATGTCATGACACAGCTGTCAAAACCTATTTGCTGATTGGGTAATCCTTTGCTCTCCATTACACTGCTGGCTGAGAGAGCAGCCCCAAAAAGCCTCAAGCACTTCAGCACAGAAATAATTGATTGAATGGCCATTCCCATAGATTGGACCTTGCAATGCGTCACTGCCGTAGCCACGCCCCCGTCTCCGCGGGACAGGCACAACACAGCAGGAATAGGGTATTTGACCTAAATGAGCTTATATCCTTTGACAACAATATACAATGTTCTTTATGACATGGTATTAAAAGGGGAAATAACAGTGTTTGCCCGTGCATCCCTCATATTTATGTATTGTATGTCCCCCCAAACTTTTGCCCAAATATGGGGAATATGTCTTTTCCATTATGGAGTTCCACCTCTGTTCCACAAGGCTCCAAACAGGCCTACAAGTAGTCTACTGACTGAACAGGGATGCCACGCCATTATTAGACCTGTGTTGCTTTATTATATTTCAGACGAGGTGAAAGTCATCTGAGCATTTTCATATTAAGTTGACATCCTTACGGTGCCTTGTCTTTGTGAACGAGAGCTCTGTTTGACACCAGCGGCAGTCTGGGTCCTGTTGCCAAGTCTGACAAGTACACTGACCTTAGGTTAAATCCCTTCAATGCATTCTTATCGGATTGATGGAGAGACAGACATGTGTCATGCTGCTGTTTTATTGATTCGATGTACATTTGCTATTTAGCTAGCCTATTTGTATTCATATTCACCGTTACTATTAATATTTTACCTTATGTTACGTCTTATTGTTGTCCACAGTGGAAGCAGGAGCTTCACAAAGGCTGAAATTGTGGTCAAAAGCACACATTTGAAGACTGTGATGCTTGTGCATCACAGTGCACACATATACAATAATACTGCAGTGCAGGCTTTTATGATTGATTGATTGATTGATTGATTGATTGACTGACATTTTGGCAGACAAATTGACATTTGTGCATAATATGTCAAAAGAATAAAACTCAAAGCTTGAGAGCTTTATGTTTATTGTGATACATAACTTGCAGTAATACATTGTACACTATATATACAACAATGTGTATAGTGCAGGGGTGGGCAGCATTATTTTCCAGGGGGCCATACTGACTTTGATAAAGTGAGCAAAGGGCCACACATCGGATTGAAACTTGAAACACATAGTGCTGACTCATGTTAATACTGCAATTTGTTAGACATGACTACTTTACAATAGGGCCATTTCTTTGCAGCTGCATTGTATCACTCACATTATCAAACATATTGCATTATATGTCAAAGGGCCGGGTCCGGCCCTCCGGCCGTATGTTGCCCATGTGTGGTATAGTGTATCTCATCTGCAATGTGCTAGAGCAGATGAGTGTGTTTTGTCAGCTGTTGAGTGACCTGACAGCCTGTGGAAAGTCACTGTCTGTCACTGAGCTGGGCGGTGTGTGATTTGATGCTCCGCTGGTGTTTTTTAGATGGAGGGAGTGGTGTAAAGTACATGTACTCAAGTACTGTACTCAAGTACAATTTTGAGGTAATTTACAATTTTCAATACTTTTTCTTCTACCCTACTACATCTCAGTGGAAAATATTGTACCTTTTACTCCACTGCTATTATATGAAAACTTTAGTTACTAGTTACTTTGTAGAATTTGATTGTTATTACAAAACACACTAACCACATAGATTTCGCCCATTTGAAAATAGCAGCTCATAAGAATGCGCCGCAATGCGACGCATTGTGAGCTTGTAGATCGGCTATTTTCCAAAGATTATACATTTTGAAATTGTGAAATGGGACATTCTGCACAATGAGTACTTTTACTTTTGGTACTTTAAGTCTATGATGATGGCGATACTTTTGTACTTTTACTTTAAGTACATTTTGAATACGGGACTTCTACTTGTAACAGAGTATAGGCTATCCATTGCAGTATTGATTGACTTTTACTTTTACTAAAACATGTGAGAACGTCTTCCATCACTGATGGAGGGAGTGAGGAGAGAACATGAGCGTGGTGGCTGGTGTCATTAATGGTGTTTCGGCCTTTAAAGTTGTGCTGGTAGTGTGTCAGTGATTTGTGCTGCTGTCCTTACAGTCTGAGCAGTCAAACCACACTGTGGTACAGACCGTCAGAACGCTGGCAATGGTACAGCGATAGAAGTTATTTGATACTCATACTCATACAAAGTCTCTCCAGCTCTTTAATAAACAGATTTGTTTCCCCAGGCACAGTAGGTTAAACATTTCATCTAATCAGGAGAGAGACATTTTTATTTTCTGCTTTTTTTATTCATCAATTCCAATTTCATTTGTTTATCCTGTATGTTATATGGGTTCTCTCTTCTGATTTTATTAAATTGGTATCCTGACCTGAACATTTATGTTCTTATACTAAAGAGCTGCAGAAACTGGGATACCCCTGTTACTGAACAAATACTATGTAGCAATGATCACAATCAGAATATAGAGCTTTACATTTTTAACTAAACTATTTTAATATTAAAGCGATATTTCACTTTAAAAAAATGTGGGTCATTTTATCGTCTACTCAGGCTTTTGTGAGCACCCCAGACAGTTTTTAAGTTGCTTGATTCAGTATTTATATATTTGATCCCCAGCCCTGATAGGCCAGTCCTAGAACAAGAACTAATGTACATGTAGATGAGTGTGTTTTGCTTATTCTCAAAGTCTGGGGCCTGCCTGTTAGGAAATCAAATCGCCAGTTACAGATAGAATTGTCCAGACCAAGACCTCTGAGTTTCCGCATTTAATGTGTCATGGGTATAGCCCATGACACATAATCATAGAATAATAATTTATATGATATTACAGTCTTTCCAGGCACAGGTCCATAATCAGGAGACAGGTGTTTTCTGCAATGGTGCAGTGTCTCAATATATTTAGTATTATTTTGCACTTTTATATTGATCAGCGTGCTTCACTGACCACACCCTGACAATAATAATAGCAATAATAATAATACATTTTATTTGTATTGCACTTTTCATTCACAGGGAATCCCACAGTGCTACATGGTTAAA
Source organism: Gymnoscopelus braueri (assembly GCF_963280865.1). NCBI lineage: Eukaryota > Metazoa > Chordata > Actinopteri > Myctophiformes > Myctophidae > Gymnoscopelus > Gymnoscopelus braueri. The sequence continues at coordinate 53,101,924 of NC_137605.1, forward strand.
ACATATAATCAATCATAGAAGGTTAAAAACAGGGTTTAAAAATGTCAAGCGCAAAAGGATATTGCTGACAGTTACACAACAATTTAACACGAAAAGGCCCTCCGGAATAAAAACGTATTTAGGCATGTTTCTGAGTCCAGGGTCTGCGGTGCTCTTAAATCGATAGGAAGGCTGTTCCACAGTGTTGCAGAGCAGAAGGCCCGGTTGCAGCTTCTGAATACTCTTGCCAGGAATAAAGAGTGCATAGCAGTAGTCCAGTCTAGAGGAGATAAAGGCATGGACAAGCTTCTCTGCATCTGACAGGGTTAGAAGGGGGCGGAGTTTGGAGATGTTTTTAAGATGATAGAAGACTGTTTTGCACAGTTGCTTTACATGGTCATTGAAAGTCAGGTGAGGATCGAACTTAACACCCAAGTTTGTGACTGAGGAAGAGAAGGGGTTGACCTGACCGTCGAAGGTGAGATGAGATACGGGGCCATGACTGAACCTGGTGTGGTGTGCCAACAAGGAGAGCTTCAGTTTTGTTACTGTTTAATAGAAGGAAGTTGTTGCTCATCCATGCCTTTATCTCCTCAAGACAGGTGGTGAGACATGACATGGCTGCAGAGGGGCTGGGGCAGGGGCGAAAATCCAGCCAAGCGTGCGTGCGCAAAGTTTTGACACTGTGTTATGTTAATTCTTAATTATTAATTACTTACAGTACGATGCATAAGGCGGTTTAGGTTCTATTAAGTATTTTTAATAATTTTAACATTTATTTTTATTATTCTAAAATAGACTTGGGGGGTCCAATCTGAAGCTAGGGGGAGACAACCCCCCCCCCCCCCGGGATCTCCGCGCCTGGGCTGGGGGCAGTTTTAATGTACAGCTGGGTGTTATCAGCATAACAGTGGAAAGACACTCCATGTCTGCTGATGACACGACCAAGGGGTAACATGTAAATAATGAAGAGGAGGGGCCCAAGAACCGAGCCCTGCGGAACACCACAGGTGACAGGGAGCAGTTTGGACTTGCACCCTCCTAATGAGACATATTCAGTCAGAAAGGTAGGACTGAAACCACTTGAGTGCAGAGTCTGGCAGCCCAATGGTGGTGCGTAGACGCTCCAGGAGGATGGAATGATCCACCGTGTCAAATGCAGTGGTTAGGTCAAGGAGGATGAAGAGTGATGGTGATCCTTCATCGGCTGTCATCAGCAGGTCATTTGTCACCCTCAGCATAGCTGATATGTTTGTTTTCAGGTCAATTACATCCATCCATCGATGTCAATTGTGGTTTGTAGACGCTCCAGGTCCAGGAGGATGGAATGATCCACTGTGTCAAATGCAGCGGTTAGGTCAACGAGGATGAAGAGTGATGGTTATCCTTCATCGGCTGTCATCAGCAGGTCATTTGTCACCATCAGCAGAGCTGATATGTTTGTTTCCAGGTCATTACATCCATCCATTGATGTCACTTCCTGTCGTTACCTCAGGTACAGAGGGTACAGAAACTGATCCCAGCTCTGCTTTGACTGACTTGTATCCGCTTTCTGACCACATTTGTTCACTTGTCAAAGAGGCACATAAATGATGGTTGTCTCCATCCAAGGAGCTTTGATTGACTTGTATCCACTTTCCAAATGTGCTCCTTCACCTGTCAAAGGTGCGCATAACTCGTGATCCTCTCCAAGGATCAGTTACACCTCCTCTCCTCTCCTCTCCTCTCCTCTCCTCTCCATTCCTCTCTTTTTTATAGTTTAAAATGCAGACAGGATAATAGCATATCTGTTGTTTTTCCTCTGAACTCAAAGATATTTCACGTATCTGTTGCTTTTTAATATGTGGGATATTCATGTGTTTTTAACAGAATCGTGGGGCTGGCCAATATGAATCCATATTGCTTACAGTGCAGATACACTGAATCCGTTGACGGGTGTCAGGTCGATGCATCCAGCTCATCTTCTATGGAGAGCAGGAGATCCGGCCACGCGGTGTATGATGGATACGGTACGACGAGCTGGCAGACCAACCGGCGTATTTGAATTTGCATAAACATGACTAGACCTCAACTATATGCAAATGTGATCCAAGAAGCTCAGATCAAAATAGCCAGTGCTGATCAAATATGAATCAATATTGTGTTACTGCTTTGCCTATTGTATGCCTTAAATGTTTTCAGAAACATAATAACTGTAAAATGAGATTGTTTGTGTGTGCCGTGTTGAAAACGGCCAAGCAAAAACTAAGTACCGCCCAACTCGCTGTAACTGCATACACAGCATCATCCACATTAATCCACATCCACATTTAGTTGCTTGATTCAATATTTAGATATTTGATATTTGTTTTTTCAGACCATTCCCATTGAAATTCAAACTCTCATTTTAACCATGTTACATTAGACTCATTGAAAACACACGTCACTGGTTCTGGTGACTGATGTCTGAATGTGCGAGGGGGCCGTATTTGTTCAATGGCTTTTTCCCCCCATTTTTCTTTTTTTTTTCAAAACAATGTATTAAAAGAAATGACAAAGGGACTTCCGGTAAGATGGCGAGAGGAGAGAGGAGAAGCTTAACAAACAAGCTCTCTACAGTCGGTAAAAATACTAAGATTAAAACAGGACCCAAGTGGGAAAAATATGAAGAGAAATGAACAGTAAACAAAGATGAAGCCATAGAAACAACCGAAAACTTATAGCAGAAAGACAAAGTAGCGAAATCATCGACAACGAAGGAGGAAAAAGAGACGAGGAAGACGCGGGTCTGAAAATGGACGGGGGCCTTACTGAAGTGCTTCGTGCGGGACTCGCAGATATAACTGCGGAGCTAAAATCCTTCAAACAAGAAATACAACAGGAGCTGTCGGCTTTAAAAGACGAAATAAAGAAAGAAATGAAGGAAGAGATTGCTGGCTTTCGCAAGGAGGTGGACCTCCAGGCGAAAAGACACGACGAGGAAATAGCAACGCTTAAGTCGGATACAAACGAAACACAAACGCGCATTTCAAAGGTGGAGGACTGGAGAGTGGGGGCGGACGGAGCCATGAAAGTGTTAGTGGATCATGTGGAGATATTACAAACAAAACTTTTGGAGCTCGAGTCCAGGGCGAGGCGGACGAATTTAAGGGTCTTCAATCTACAGGAAGGAATTGAAGGGACCTCGGTAATAAAGTATATGGAGAAACTATTTCAAGAGGAGCTGGTCCTACCTGAAGGGACCCAGCTCCAATTACAGAGAGGTCATCGAGCGCTAACCCAGAGACCAAGCAATCCGTCTGCACCCCCCAGGTCCATTGTACTGAACTTCCTACAATTCGAGACGAAATAATTGATATTAAGAAAGGCGTGGGAGGCAAACATTCAAGTGGGAGGTAAAAGAATAGGATTTGACCACGACTATCCTCCCGAAATTGTCCGTATGAGGAAAGACTATCTTCCAGCTAAAAAAATCCTAAAGGAAAAGGGAATTATCTTCAAGACGCCTTTCACAAAGATGAGGATCCACTGGCCAGAAGGGATAAAGACGTATAACAGCGCGGAGGAAGTCACCCAAGCCTTGGAGGAGAGAGGCTTCGTGGAGGGAGAGCCGAGCGGGGAGCGACGCGCAGATTCGCCGGGGGAGGAGGAGGGCCATGCGGGGCCAACGGCGGAGACAGAGGGAAACGCGGAGCCGGCGGCGGAGGCGAGGGAACAAGCGAAAGCAAGCCGTGGATCACCGGAGTGGAAGCGAGAGACGAAGACGAGAGGAGCGATGAGAAGAGCTAGGGAGAAGCTGGAAGTGTATACAAATCAAAGAAAATAATGAGTACTTTCTGCTGAAAATAAGAAGTAACATTGAGTTGATAAGAAGGGGGGGGGGAGAAGAAAATGACGAGGGAAGGTAAAATACGAGAAGGGAAATAGTAAATTATGGACGTCAAAAATAGTAAATTATGGACGTCATATCTGTTTAAAAAAGTCGAAGCAAACCCTCCTGTATCTGAGGTAATGGTAATTATAGGATCAGCACTAACTTAGTATGGGATTTATGATAGAAATTAGGGCTTCATCTGATAACAAGGTGGATTATTTTCTGTTTTTTCTTTATTTTGGGGTACAAAATACCGACGGAGAGTTCTGTTCTGTTGAGAGGTTTATGGCTAGGCGCTGGGGAAGCCCAAGGGTTGGGTTTAGTACTAGTTGCCTAGAAGGGAGGCCCGTGTAAAACGGGGATTACTCCCACACCCTATTATGAGGGTTTAGGGGTCACGGAGTTTTTTACCCCGTGTTTGGAGGTCACATTCTGTGTTTTATGTTGTATTTGTGAAACTGATAACTGATGGCAGATACTAGGGAATGGATATGAGAGGGCTACATGTAACAAGAAGAGTAACAAGATATAAGGTTGACTAATGTGGTTGGAATAATGTCGCCTAATGTGAATGGTCTGAATTCTCCTATAAAAAGACAAAGGGTGATGAAAAAATTGAAAAAATAAGACTCATTTAACAAAAAAAGGAACATGAGAAATTAAAAAGGTTTAGCTATAGATATCCCAGAAAGTGATAAGAAAGACATTTGATGCAAGAAAGAGAAAGAAAAAAAAAGAAAGGAAAATCACTTGGGATATGCCATTATAACAAGATGATGTACATCTGAAAAGTTGTCGGTTTCAAAATGTTTGTCCTTTGGTGTTTGTTTTTTTCTTTTGTTGTGTGTGTGTTTTTTTTCTTTAATTCTGTGTATTGTATGTATGTGTGTGTGTAAAAAAATGAATAAAAATTCTAAGTGACAAAAAAAAAATACAAAATGACAAAAGTAATTGAAAAAAACACTGCCCTCTCACGCATTAGAATCAGCAGAACCAGGGATGTGTGTTTTCAATGATGTCCAACATACAAACATTGAGTTTTTGCAGGAGGTATATAGGTGTCTGATCAAATTCATATCAAATATCTGAATATTGAATCAAGCAACTTATAAATGGGGTGCACATAAAAGCCTGAAAAGACATTAAAATTACTCCAGAAGTGTTTTCAAATGACATACCCCTGAAGTGATCTATAGTATAAAACTCATTACATGCATGCAGAGAGTACCACTGTGCCAGACATAATGGTAAATACCCTGTACATTAATCGTAACTCATCAACACATATCCCACCTGGCATGTTTCAGGGTCTGGCTTACAGCTGCAATCCATAACTTTTATGTCCTACCCAGAACTCGAACTCAGGTCCCCCGCACGAGCGCTGAACTATTTACTGTTGAGCTATTAGGTGAGAACACATTTGGAAAGGCAAGTTGTTTCCATTTGAGTTTCATGCAGTACCTCTTATCAACCAGTAGTGGTCCTAGCCGACCGCAGGATCTAACTGTCTTGCTTCTTTATTGTCCTGTGAAGAGCAGGTAGACCACCTCCAACCACTGCATTTGTGTTCGTTATATTGTATTACCCACTTATTACCGCAGATCACAACACACCACGAGAGCTTCTAGATAAGCTATTTTCAACAAAGAAATTCGGTGTAGAGGGAAAAAAGGAGGGGGCCTAGTATATATAGGGTTTTATTCTTGCGCAAACATACGGCAAAAATTGTCGATCTACAAGCTCACCACGCATTGTAGGCCTATCCCTGGCGGAACTCCGGTCAACGGGTTCAAGTGGTGAACATACTCTACCATACAGATTGGTTAAAATAATGTTTAATTCACCCCAAAAAAAGGTATAGATTTCAGCTTTAAGTAGGCTTGCCTAGTGTTCCTGTCTTTCTCTTGCTTTTCGATCAGATCCTGTCTTATTTGCATTGGGGTCACTTTACTCTGAGCAGAGGCATCATGTAATCTACATGTTTTTGGGGAGGATCAGTTTCCCGTCCTCTCAGGTGAAGAACGGGAGATCCTCTTTCTCTCCTCCAACCTTCCTTCCCTTTTTCCTCCTGTCCTCTACTCTCCTTTCATCTGCTCAATATCTCTCTCTCTCTCTCTCTCTCTCTCTCTCTCTCTCTCTCTCTCTCTCTCTCTCTCTCTCTCAGCTGTGTTTTTACATTTTCAGTTGTCTTAAATGGGACTCGACCACGCTACCTGTTGTTGCTCTGTGTGGGTTGAACATAGGTACATGTGTGTTTGTGCGCGTGCGTGCGCGCATGTGTGTGCGTGCATTTGGGTGTGTGCGTATGCGTGTGTAAATTGCCTTTGTCCTGCAGAGGAATACAGAGACGGCTGTTACTACAAACTACAGCAATAGAACCGCTAGTTCATTGATAAACATAAAATCTAAACGAATAACTGACAAGTCCAGCTGTGCATCTATAAAAAGCCTTACTAGCTGAACTAGTTCATCAGAGCATATCCTGTCTTGTCATTGTGTGTGTGTGTGTGTGCGCGCGCGTGCGTGTGCGCGCATGCTGGTTGTTGTAATCTCAGGATTGTTACCAAACTCCTCGTTAAGTATTAATGCCGGACACAGGTGCCAAATGTGGTGACTACATTTGTCCGCCTGTCCATCTTACCTGTGAGTGGATGCTGTGTGTGTGTGTGTGTGTGTGTGTGTGTGTGTGTGTGTGTGTGTGTGTGTGTGTGTGTGTGTGTGTGTGTGTGCGTGTGCGTGTGTGCGTGTGTGTTTGTGGGTAGGTGGGGGTGTCAGAACTGACGTCCGCGGGATAGAGAGGAGGGGGGGGGGGGGGGTGTCAGAACCTAAGGCCAGGGGGTGGGGTGAGGAGGTTCGAAGGAAGTGCCAGGTCTTGCAACAGTAATGAATCTCCTGTGTGAGAGTGAACACGGTGAGCAGAGAGGCGACTCCGTCCTTCCACATGAGGGCACACAGAGGACCCATGTGTCTCAGCGCTGCTGGTGCCGCTGGCCCAACTGGTTTGGCGACTGGAACCGAGCCAACCGAAGAAGACAAGCATCTGTCCTCGCCCCTCCGTCTACGGGAGTTCTAGTTTTGTTAGTTTTTTGGGGGGCAGGTCACTCTGGTCTTAGTGTATTCTTCCTTCGCTGACAACGACTTCATTGGAAGACGAGAGGGAGACAGTGAAGAAGAGAAGAGGGAGAAAGACGTGCGGTTAAATGGGAGAAGCATCTATTCCACGAATCCACAAGTACAATACTTCTACTTCTATTACGACTACTACTCTGTTGCTGCTGCTGCTACTACTACTGCTACTACAGTGCATCATTGTTATTAAACCCTGTGTGGACTGAGCTCTGTTGCTGTTCTACAGGGTCCAAATGGTTCCGCTCCAACTGCTTCTGGTACATTCGCCACTGGTGTGTGTGGAGGACCATTTACTGTAGCCGAGCCTCTACAATGTGAACGCGTATAAGAGCTGATCTGAGGTTCGCGTTTCCAAGATGGACCCTACTATCGTCCCTAAAGCCAAGTTCGACGTCGACGTGGACCTGGGCATCGCTCTGTTCTTCGTCTCGCTGCTGTGCTTCTTCCTGCTGGTCATGATCGTCCGCTGCGCCCAGCTGGTTCTGGACCCGTACAGTGCGATCTCTGTGGGCATGTACCAGGAGGAGGACCAGATTGGTTGAAGGAGAAGCTGAAAAACAGCCAAAGGACATCCCAAACCTACCAGGTTGGGTGCTGGACCAAAAACACTAACAATAGATAAGAATTGTTAACACTAGTAAAAGTACATTTGGGAGCAGCAATTGGTGTGCAGACTTTTTTTTATTATTATCCGATGTATGGTGCCATGGCAACGCAGCAAATTGTCATTTAACGATTGAAAGATTTCGGCGTTTATTTACACAGGACGGTGAAGAAGAGACAGGCAATTGCTCTCCAGAAATAATTGAACTGTTCTGGTCTATTAATGGCACGGTCTGCAACTATTAATCTAATGTCATTTAACAAATAATTAAAGAATACTGAGAAAGTTCATGGACTTACAAGGGCTCACATTGATAACATTATGATGTTGAACAGATATCATAGGGAGTATTCTCAGTGGTTCCAACACAGTGTGCCGTGTGACAAGTCCATGTGTGCCTTGGCATTTTGTGACAACCACACATTATTGCAATATGGAACTATTGCAACTACACAAAAAGTTGTTAATTATTTTTCTAATTTAATATATCAGTACTTTGTGCTGTCCCAATACAGAGGCAAATTATACACCCTAACAATATATATAGTATACAGTAGTTTAAACTTTTTATTTGGCATTAGTAAATACAATTTAATGTTTACATAGTGATAAGATTATATTATAGAGGCAATTTTGCACAGATATGAATACAGGAGTGCCTTGAGATTTGGACTTGCCCTTTGGTGTGCCTTGGGTACAAAACATTTGAGAACCACTGGTCTAGTACACTGTGACAGACAATAGAATACTTTTTGTTTATTTTTGTATTGCCAAGTTTGTTTGCACAGAAGTAATTCATCTCAGGTTGGTGAGGTTGATTGACTGAATAACAGCAGTATAGAAATCTATTTACAACTAATACTTAACTTAATAAGCAAACCATTTTTAAAAATGATACTAAAGCCTAAAGAGCCTAAATAATAATATAAAAAGTGTCTATTATATATATATATATATATATATATATATATATATATATATATATATATATATATATATATATATTCATAGTGTAATATTCATTACTATATTCAATTTTAAAGTTAAATCCACAATGAACTTGAATAACTATGAATAAATAAAATACTTTTTGTACTTATATTGAGTACACATCAAGTGCAGTAGACTTACAGTTGAATGCAGTAGACAGTTTTAGACTACTATAGGACATCGATGGACTCTTCATTTGTATTACGGACCACATCAGGTTCTGTGAGGAGAGCACCGTACCCACCCAAAAAGTATGCTGCTTTCCCAACATCAAGAACTGGAAGAAGGGAGCTTTCATTGCAGGTGAGACTGAGGGGGCGAAGGCGGTTCAGAAGGAGCTAGAAGCCAAGGACAGTTCCAAGGAAAGACTGGAGCGTATCGGCTACAGCTTGTTCCCCTCCCTTCCCCCTGGATCACAGGCTGTCTCCTATACCTGGAGACATTACAGACTACATCACCAGCAGACCACACTATGTCAGACTGCAGGGCTAGCCTGTCTGATGTGCTGATGAGCAACACCGGCACTCCCCAAGGAACCCTGCAGTCACCTTTAATGTTCACCCTATACACTTCCGACTCAGGTATGTGCCAGCTACCGAAGTTCTCTGATGACTCCTCCATTGTCAGCTGCATCACGGATGACAATGAGGAGGAGTACAGAGCCCTGGGGGAGAGCTTCCTAGGCTGGTGTGAAGACAATCACCCCCAGTTCAACCCCAGACAGCTGGTGGTGGACCATCACCATGCAGGGGGAGGAGGTAGAGATGGTGGAAACCTGCAAATTCATGTCAGTACACGTGAACAATAAACTGGACTGGACTGAGAGCACTGAGGCCCTCTACAGGAAACGAAAGCTACGCTGCAATGTGCGCATTGAAGGACTGCAGGCTGCTGCAGATGTTCTACCAGTCTGTAGTAGCCAATGTCCAATTCTTTGCCGTGGTTTGTTGGGGGGTGGGTAACATCAACACAAAAAGATGCCTACAAACTGAACAAATGTTGGAGTTAAACTGGACAATGTGGGGTTGGCTGCGGAGGGGAGGATGTGGAGGAAGCTGGACGCTATCCTGGAGAACCCCCTCCATGGCCTCTGTGAGGAGCTAGTGGGGGTGAGGAGCACTTTCAGCCACAGACTCATTCCCCCTCGGCACACCACTTTGTGCCAGTAGCCTTCAGACGCCACAACCAAGCTAGATTCCCATATCATCACTGTCGGGCAGAGACCCTGTATCTTCAAATGTCAACTTTTTATGTTTTTTCGTCATGTACTGCCCTATTTCGTCATACAATTACTTTTTTTGTTTTAATTTAGCCAATCCAGAGTGACTTTCAGTAACCAATGTAAACACGAGGTAATACATCAAATCCATAGAGATAGTAATCTAGGATCATAGGAAAAACAAGAATCTATCATCAGTCTAAACAGTATAATATAATATTTAAAAAAATAGGATATAGGATGCCAGGTCTGCAAATGAATCTGGCATCTCTCTACATTACACGCAATCTAAATTAGATTTTAGCCTTTGCATAAGCCTGTCTTCAGACTATGGCGGATGATTGGGAGAATAGGACGTGTGGAGCTGTTTTCCCGGATGGTTTAGGGAAGGTTCTGACAGCTTACCTGTGTCATACAAGAGTGTCAAGCTAAATTAGTGAAAATAGCATCGTGAGCTTGTAGATCTGCTATTTTCACTATTTCAGAACATGTCAGTTCCATTTCCTGAAAATATACGTTTTTTAGACATCTTCGGTTTCCGCCCGACAGCAACGATATGACAGTAAGACCTGCACTAGGCTATACGTTCTGTTCTCTGGAATTGCTTACTCTGGCTTTAACTCTGGCACACATGGACTACTCAGATTTACACTACAGAACTGTGACAAATGCGTGTTAAGGTTAACTGTTGATAGACTAGATGAATACGTATATTCATTCATATATTCATTGTTGATATACTGTTGATAGACTGTACATAGTCATCCATTTATTCACTGTTGAAGGCCTGTTGTATTCATTCCATATTCACCATAGTCTACTCTGTACATATATCCATTCATATACTCATTGGCAATAGATGTTCATTCATATATTCACTGATGTACTGTGCATAATATGTACTGTCTATTAACATATTATAATAACACAACTCATTAATTCAGAGACCCAGTGCAGATGTCAGATCTGAGTTTATTTTATTTTATTTATTGACTTTGCTTGGTTCTTGAGTCATACTCTAACCTCTCCTGTGTTTAATTGTCACTGCTGTTGCTGCTATGACACCTGAAGTTCCTCCCGGGGTCATTAAAGTTTATGAAGATTTAACTTTATTGTCAGATCACAGGTTTACAAGTGTAAAAAAAACACTTGACACGGCAGCCGATGGGTGGGCTGCAAACGCTTTTGAAATGTTCAAGTGGGCCCTGATCTTTCTTTCTTTCTTTTTCCTTTATTTATTCAGGGAAACCCATTGAGAGCAAGCTCTCTTTTTCAAGGACGCCCTGATAACAAACATTTGAATCACATTACAATGTCACAACTAATTTAACAATAAAGCAAAAAAGAAAATCAGAAGCATAAAACATTAAAATAATCGCAAAAGGCGGTGAATCAGACAATACAGTGAGGAAAAGGTTGAGAACCACTGCTTACGAGTCCTTTGTGCGTATAGTCTCTTGTGCAGATGAGACACCATTTAGCAGCACATATCAAGCATCGCTCGCTAATAGTCGCTATGGGTTAAGATGTAACAGAGTAACTATTTATTCTGTTTTGTATTAAATGTCTTAAATCATGAACGCAGCTTCCGATTGCTGTGAAACTTTGCATGCATATCCCCATTAGGCCAAGGATGAAATGCCACCCTACATTTTTCAAATTGGCCTCATGGTGGCGCTATAACAAGCCGATAAACGTTTTGGCTCTTGAACTGTTGGTCATACCATCAAAATATTTTTTCCCTTGGAATCCTTGGATCATTACGGAACTCCCCTAATAAGCCACGCCCATTTCCACCTGACAAGTTTTCTGCCATGTTGCGTTTTCTTTGCAAAACACAGTTCTTGCTACCACCCCTACCGATTTTGCTGTCGGATTGTTCGGATTCTATTCTGATTGACTATGATGGGCTTTCAAAGTTTGCCTGCGGGGCCTGTTTTAAACGACATGCTACAAGCACCGCTGGACCGATCGGCGGAAAACTTTGCATGCACACTCCCAGTAGGCCAAGGAAGAATCTCACTCAATTTCTTTTCAAATCAGCCAGTTATAGCCACTATGAGACATATTTTTGCAAAACACATTTTTTGTTACTACTCCTACAGATTGTATCCAAACGTTCACCATTCGGTATACATTAGGTCTATCTCTTTAGTCATGTGATCAAGATGTATCTGTCACATTTCTCAAGACAAGAGCTGATCCTAAGTCACAGCAATTCTTTATTGGGTGAGTTCATTACAAGTTAAGGTTAGCCGTGATGACTCCCTCCTCGGAAGTAATAATACATGAAATGTAACTATCGTTGCTGTCGGGCAGAAACCTCTTATCTACATTCTCTAACTTTTAGCATTTTTTCTTTGATATAAAATATACACAATAAATAATATAAAATTGTCCTTGCAAGTATAGACCTACTAATTAATTAGTATGCATGTTATCTGTAGTCATCTTGTCTTATTCAGAAAGAAGTCACTCTTAAGGTCCTTACACACCGGCGAATATGCGAATATACGCAAAATTCGGACTCGTTCAGAATAATTAAATTACGCTTTTTCGCTTCGCGAAACTGATGTGGACGCTTGCATTGACTTTATAAGGTTTAAAAAAAAAACGTATTTATTCGCATGAAGAATTCGCCCCGGTGTGTAAGGACCTTTACAATTGTACAAATGTAATAATTTTTTACAATACAATAACCTTAATATGGAGACCTACTGTATCTGCACTGCAGTGGTGAATTTTAATTTTGTGTCATAGCGACTGTAGCAACTAGCTTGAAAAGCAGTTTATGTACTTTATCTCCAACTTCACTCTTTCCCGGTTTTCTTCTGGTACTCTTTTCACCAACCAGTTGGTGGTGGGGCTGGGCCACACTGGTCTAAGGGCCCTGCTGTGGGGGGGGGGGGGTGTTAATCAGCCCGGTCTTTATGGAGGACTTCAAGTTAACAATGGAGCTAATCGACTTAAAGGGGTATTTCAATTTAAAACACTACTGGGGTAATTTTAACATCTTATCTTGGTTTTGTGTGCACCCCATACATTTAGTTACTTGATATTCATTTGATCGAACATGGCGGGGAGGGTGATATCGGTCATTGCAGGTCATTGCTCCTGCGGGCTGGGGCGGCACCTGTCAGCAGGGAGTGTTGGGCGGGAGGAGTAGGACGAGGCTCTACGTCCTCCTGGTGGGGGCTCCTCACTGGCAGGTGAGTCAGTAGGATACGACAGCAGTAACAACACAAAAATGTGTGTGGGGAGGAATTAATTGGCATAACGACTAAATTGGGGATAAAAAGGGGGTACAAATTATTGGCTACTCTAAATAAAATAAATAAATAAATGTCTCAATTTTTTTTTTATGGAGATTGAAGTTGAATGGGCTTATATAAGATCTGATCTGATGTGTCTGATCTAATGGATATCACATAATGTACTGTAAATACTGAATCAAGCAACTTAAAAACTGTCTGGGGTGCTCACAAAGGCCAGAGTTGACATTAAAATGACCCCCCAAAGTATTTTAGCACCCTCTGATGGAATTCCCAAATATCTAGTCAGTTACTTCTCAAAGGTTAGTGATGTACACTAACCTTTGAAAAGTAACTGACTAGATATTTGGGAACCACCTTGTTTACGATCCTGTGGACCATATATATCTTAATATTCGATTATTCTCTTCCACTCTGAGCCACTTCCATAAAACTTATGAGCAGGGAGAGTGTGACGTGTTGTGAGCTTGTAGATCTGCTATTTTCAAAAGATTTTAATACATTTTATACATATGATATGACACCTTGTGAAATGGGACATTCTGCATAATGAGTGCTTTTACTTTTGATACTTTAAGTATATGCCATTAGTTTTGTACTTTTTACTGAATATATCAGCAGGTATATTACAGAAAAAAAACAAAGGATGAGTAAATGATGAGATACTGTATATGCCATTCTTAAACTGATTTACAAACTAGAAAAAGTGCTCCTCGGAGCACAGGTCTCCGCCAGGTCAGGTAGGTTATTGTGGCCACCTGGTGGCGCTATAATAGGCCAATGTGAAAAGGGTGCCATTTCTTCCTGGGGCTAGTGGGAATGTGCGTGCATTCATGATTTGAGGCCTTTTGTTGCAAAAATGTGTTTTGGTAAATTAGACCTGCTGGTGGCGCTATAACAGGCCAATGTGAAAAGGTTGGCATTTCTTCCTCGGCCTAGTGGGAATGTGCGTGCAAGTTTTCACGGAAATCGCACGCTGTGTTCATGATTTGAGACATTTTGTTCAAAACGGACCAATCCTGCAAACTTTGGAAGCCAACCTTAGCCAATCAGGATGGAATATGAAATATCGGACACATCCGTCTTGATCGCATGACTATAGAGATACTGTGTACCGATTTGCGTGATGTTTGGATAAAATCTGTAGGAGTAAATGGGTTTTGCACAAATCGGCCTCCTGGTGGCGCTATAACAGGCCCATGTGAAAAATTTGGGGTAGAGGTTCTGAATTGGCATCCAGGGAGTGTGTGTGCACAGTTTCGCAGCGACCGGGCCAACAGTGCCGGAGATTAGCTGGTAACACACAGACAGGACACACGGACGGACGGACAGGGGCGAAAACAATCAAAACATACTCTCTCGCCATGCCTTTCGGCCTGGCGGAGACAATGACTTCATACCTTTATGAAGAGCCCTTTGCAAACACCGCATTGAAGTTCCATCTCCATTTCTTTCTGGGTTTGTTGTGCCCTCTCCTACAGGAAAAGATAATAGAGCAGAAATCCTGATGTCACGGCCGCTAGTGGGCGCTGTTCCGCTGGTTCGTGGCTTTATTTTTTGTGTTGAAATCCTCATTGTGGAATCTTAGATCGCTTCATATAAGAACTGTCCAATCATGGCGTGGCTCCCATGTGGATCTCTGTCAAGTCTCTCTCTCTCTCTCTCACACACACAAACACACACACACACACACACACACACACACACACACACACACACACAGTGTGTGTTTCTAGCCTGGGATCAATACCTTTTTGGGGTTTATGATCCGGTTGGGAGCGGAAGTAACCCTACGTCACCAGGCGCGTCATCCGCGTCATCAGGCGGCTGGAACCCGCAAGCCTCACCCTCCGGTAACTCCGACCGCGATCAAGGGCATTGTAATAGGGCCTACTTAATAAAATCCTTGATGCGGCGTAGTTTAGCTTATTTTTAAAATACAAAATAAATATATTAATGTCGATGTACTTAATTCCGGAGACTATTTAGCGTCTGTCTACCTTTGCTATCGCACGGGGAAATTCTATTACAAACAGGGGGAACCAAAACAAAGCGGCTCCGCCAAACCGGACCCTGCAACTTCCGGAAATAGAATTGCTTCTTCTTTTTTTTTTCAGTAGGCGTGGCCTAGACCGGATCACACAGGCCTTTAATAACGAATACCAGGCTTTACTCCGAGGTGGAAAGACTGGTGATGCGAGGGTGTCTCTGTAGCCATGCCGTAAAGAAACTATAAAAACTATAATGACTACAGATGTATAGCCTGGGATCCAGACTGATTCGCTACATTCGGTAGATTTTTCCCCCTCATTTCGCTAAATGAGGAAAAGAAATCACACCCAGTGTGAAGTGAGTGGTGCCTTTGATAAGTTCATTTCATTAAGCTATTATTAGCCTAAGACTGCTTTAAAATAACTTTATGTTGGCAGAAACATCTTTTAAATATTTTAACTCACTTCAGTTACTTTTAAGTACTTCTAGGTACTACTAGGTTTACTCAAATTGTAGATCGCTACTATGTAATTTAGATTGTTTAGTTGTATACCTGGCATCCTAGTGCTTCAATGTACAGATTATAGATTTTTGATATTATACTGTTTAGACTGATGATAGGTTCTTGGTTTACCTATGATCCTAGATCACTATGCTATGCATTACCTTGTGTTTTCCTTGCTTACTACTGTAAATCTCTCTGGATTAAGAGCGTCTGCTAAATACCTAAATTGTAACGTCCACCGTCCACCAGTCTCCATACAGCATAAACGTGACGCCCACCTCTCCATACAGTATGGTGTTATCCGACGACAAGTATACTTGGGAAATTTGATGAAGCACCAGGTCATCCCTTAATCAATACTCTTTATCGATATCCCTATAGGGCATGTTAGGCGGCGGCCTCATGACAAAATTAGCTGAGATGCTACAGCCACATATATATAGTTTGTATATATGTTTTATGGCTTCCCCCTTACAATCTTCAAACAACCCACACCCGTAGATAGGATTGCCTTTAGATGACCACAATTAACTGCTTTTGTCTTTTTGGATTAGTTGTTGGTTGTCTCATTGTTTATTCGTTTTAGTAAAGGTAACCTTTAAGGCTTATACACAAGTTTCACAATATTATTGTTTTACATTATAACCAGGAGAATGGTGAATAATGGATCAAATCCATTGTGACAGAATAGAACACTATTCAGGTTTGTCTTTAAATTCAAATATATAAGACAAACCTTTAAATAAGGTTTTAAATTAAAATATTTATTAAAAGGGTTTCGCGATACAGGATGAAAATACATCATACAGCATAATAATTGTTACAGATTGCAAAGTTTAAAACAAAAGTCCCTGGCAGTAATCTCCCTACCAGTCTGTATCTTGATAACATAATATAATGTAGATAGGTGTATAAAGGGTTGTACAGGCCCTTCTCGACCTTGACAGACTCCCGCTATTCGGTCGAATAGTCTGAGAGCTGGGGGTTCCTCTAATCTTCCCAAAGGAGGTTTGGCCGACTTTGGGTCCTTTATTCCCGATGGAGTTCACGTTCTTAACCTGTTGATAAGCTATTCTCTACGTGAATATTGCCATACAGTTATTCAACCAAAAGACGGACGGTGACAGAATTCTCAGCTGAATCTGAACCTGCAAATATCCTAAGTATAAGTCATACTCATGAATATTGCAGAGACAGCTATTCAAGCTAAAAGACGGACAATGCCAGAATTTTTAGTTGAAAGTGAATCTGCAAGTATTCTAAGTATGGCAGTAGATGCCTCCTCGTAAAGACTCATTCTCCTCGGGGCAGGCGTGCCCGTCCCTCCTTGGGGTTGGAATCCCTTAGCGCGCCCGCTGTGCAGCACCTTTTCTACCCCCTGATGACCTTGTCAATAGTACCACCCACCTTATTCCTTCTACCTATCACCTGCCTCTTAGTCATCCTCACTAACCATTACATCATCTCAAAACAGCTTTCTCCCCCGAGTCTCCTGACCTCTGAGTCACTGGGTTAAGTCAGTGTGTCAAATGTGAAGGTGACAATGTTCATGGTTACAATGACAGACCCCATTGCCTTGCACCTTTGTCATGCTCAAAATACCCACCATCTTGAACTGGATTTAAAGTCATAATAATACTATGGCCTTGAACATTCAAACAAACTTACACATGATGTCATTGTTAAAGGTTGCAGTTTAACCTTGATCTCGCTAGGTTCTGTCATACACAACATGTTTTGAAATGACTGAGTGACTCTCTCTAAATATGTTTGTGAATCCCTACCATTGTTTACCATAACATAGACATGCATTACATCTATAACTAGTGACAATACACACAACACAAACAATTAAAGTAAATCACAATAATACATCACATTAGTGATTGAATAGCTTAGATTATATTTCATACACATCAGAATAGCTCTCTTAATTACTTCTCCCAGCTTCTTCTCTCTTGCTACCTCTGGCGTCCGATGTGTAGGCTGCTGGTCTTATGTCTTATCTCCTCCTTCTCCGTCACTCACCACTCCTCAATACCTCTGAGGCCTGCTTGAGGCATGCATACGGTACAACATTAGGTACAATAAAAATAGCATTCACCGTTCAGCTACAATTGAGTTTAGGATTGTATTTGAAACAAAACATTTTGATAACCCAAGGCCAATTCATACTCAAAGCAATTCTTCATTTTGCCTGTCCAAATCCCTGTCCATTTAGTGAATTAAATGTTTTACCAAATAGTCTGCAGAGTTCACTTTAGTGTGTGCGTGTGTGTGTGTGTGTGTGTGTGTGTGTGTGTGTGTGTGTTAGGGCATTCACAACTAATGATTTTACTAGTCGACTCATTTGACCAAGTAGTAGTCGACTAGTCGACTAGTCGAAATTTACTTTATTTTATTTTTTTAGGGGGGGGGCATTGTTTTAATGCCATCCTACTACTACAGTATATTACTATTATTATTATCCTCCTGCCCTTATTTTTATGGCGTTTTAAGGGAAGCGCTTCTGGCACAGCAGCACAGCACCACAGCAGCGTCTCCAAGGATCCCCATTGCCCAATAATAGGCTTTTATTGGGCATACTTTTGACCCCCTTTTGATAAAAAAGCAAGTCAGGAGGATAATAATAATAGTAAGATGGGCCATTACTATGGCATTAAAAAAAAAAAAACTATTTCAACTATTCGACTAGTACCAACAGAGTCGACTAGTGGTTATACTAGTCGACTAGTCGACTTGTTGGTGAAAGCCCTAGTGTGTGTGTGTGTGTGTGTGTTTTGTATGTAGATTTTCTTTTTGACAGATGTGTGATTAACTAAGAATGCATGAACGAACCACAAAACATGAAGTTGCAAAGCATTTATGCAGAATAAATTGATAAATTGATCAATTATTTGATACAGTTCTAAGCCCTCTAGAGCATTAGCACAAATACTTTTATGAAAAACCCATTGTATTTGCTACATGTCTTCTGCCCCCTGGTGGATACATGTGCTCTGCATGCCTTTTGAATGCTTTAAATGGGATGATTCAAGATTGTTGCCTGCATGGAGTGTCCTGCATGTTGCTTTGAAGGGGCATATTTTTTTTGGTTAAGTTATGGTGCAATTAACATTTATGTTGTTACTTATATTTCAAAATGAGCCTTCCCTTAATAGAAAGTAAGCCTTGCCGAGCCCTGAGGCCTATAGGGCAGGAGCCCAGGGCTGTCAACATTGGACTGTCAGAATCCAGGAGATTGGTTGGGGGCGTGGCTATCGGGGGGTCAGAATTTTTTTAACAGAGTAGATGCAATTTCCTGTGTTTTTGGTGAATTTTGTGAGTTTGATATTTTTATCAGGCTTGCTTTACTAGCATTGGAAAATAATGGGTACAATTTCATCCATTAAAAGGTAGGCCTACAGAAATTGATTTGATGACTGAAGCAATGTAAGACCCATCTTTAACTAGAAAAAGTGCTCCTCGGAGCACAGGTCTCCGCCAGGTCAGGTAGGTTATTGTGGCCTCCTGGTGGCGCTATAATAGGCCAATGTGAAAAGGGTGCCATTTCTTTTTAGGCCTTGCATGGCAATAGGACACTGCATTCATGATTTTAGGCATTTTGTAAAATTTTTTTTTTTTGCTAAATTAGACCTGCTGGCGGCGCTATAACAGGCCAATGTTAAAAGGGTAGCATTTGTTCCTCAACATAGTGTGAATGTGCGTGCAAAGTTTGACCGCAATCGGACGCTGCGTTCATGATTTGTGGCATTTTGTTCAAAACAAGCCACTACTGCAAACTTTAGATGTGAATCTTAGCCAATCAGGATGGAATATGAAAAATGAAACAGATCCGGCTTGATCACATGACTATAGAGATCATGTGTACCGATTTGCGTGAAATTTGGATAAAATCGGAAGGAGTGATATGTTAAAGAAATATGTTTTACATAAGTCTGCCTCCTGGTGGCGCTATAAAAGGCAGAAGTGAAAAATGCAGGGCAAAGGTTTTTCCTTGACCTCTAGGGAGTGCGCATACAGAGTTTTACACAGATCGGTGCAGTTATAGGTAAAAGCACAAAGGGGCCTGTTTTAGCACCACCATGAGGCTGATTTGAACATTTTCAAGTGGCATTTCTTCCTCGGCCTAATGGGAATGTGCGTGCAAAATGTCATGGAAATTGCATGCTGTGTTCATAATTTGAGGCATTTTGTTCAAAACGGAGCACTTTGGAAGCCATTTTTAGCCAATCAAGATGGAATATGAAAAATTTGAAAGAGCTGTTTCGTTTAATTACTATAGAGATACTGTGTACCGATTTGCATGATTTTTGGGCAAAATCTGTCGGAGTACTGTCAAAAAATATGTTTTGCACAAAGCGGCCTCCTGGTGGCGCTATAACAGGCCTATGTGAAAAAAGTGGGGCAGAGGTTCTGCTCTTGCATCCAGGGAGTGTGTGTGCACAGTTTGGCTGCGATCAAGCCAACGGTGCCGGAGATTAGCTGTCAAGACAGAATGACACACGGACGGACGGACGGACGGACGGACGGACGGACGGACACACGGACGGACGGACAGGGGGTAAAACATACTCTCTCGCCATGCCTTTCGGCCTGGCGGAGACAACTAGAAAAAGTGCTCCTCGGAGCACAGGTCTCTGCCAGGTCAGGTAGGTTATTGTGTCCTCCTGGTGGCGCTATAATAGGCCAATGTGAAAAGGGTGCCATTTCTTCTTAGGCCTTGCACGGCAATCAGACACTGCATTCATGATTTGAGGCATTTTGTTAAAAAAAATTGTTTTGCTAAATTATAACTGCTGGTGGCGCTATAACAGGCCAATGTTAAAAGGGTGACATTTGCTCCTCAACATAGTGTGAATGTGCGTGCAAGGTTTGACCACAATCGGACGCTGCGTTCAAGATTTGCGGCATTTTGTTCAAAACAAGCCACTACTGCAAACTTTAGATGTCAATCTTAGTCAATCAGGATGGAATATGAAAAATCAAACACATCAGTCTTGATCACATGACTATAGAGATCATGTGTACCGATTTGCGTGAAATTTGGATAAAATCGGAAGGAGTAATGTAAAATTAATTGTTTTACATAAGTCGGCCTCCTGGTGGCGCTATAAAAGGCAGATGTGAAAAATGCAGGGCAAGGGTTTTTCCTTGACCTCTAGGGAGTGCGCTTACAAAGTTTTACACAGATCGGTGCAGTTATAGGTAAAAACACGAATCGGCCTGTTATAGCGCCACCATGAGGCTGATTTGAACATTTTCAAGTGGCATTTCTTTCTTGGCATAGTGGAAATATGCGTGCACAATTTCAAGGAAATTGCATGCTGTGTTCATGATTTGAGGCCTTTTGTTCAAAACGGAGCACTCCTGCAAACTTTGGAAGCCATTTTTAGCCAATCAGGATGGAATATGAAAAATCTGAAAGACCTGTTCCGTTTAATGACTATAGAGATACTGTGTACCGATTTGCGGGATTTTTGGACAAAATCTGTAGGAGTACTGTCAAAAAATATGTTTTGCACAAAAAAAGGCCCATGTAAAAAAATTGGGGCAGAGGTTCTGCTGTGGCATCCAGGGAGTGTGTGTGCACAGGTTCGCTGCGAGCAAGCCAACGGTGCCGGAGATTAGCTGTACACAGACAGAATGACGGACACACGGACGGACGGACAGGGGGCAAAACATACTCTCTCGCCAGGCCGAAAGACAATAATAACCATTCGTTACTTAAAAGTTAATATCTCTGTATGATGGCATGCACTGACCACACCCCCGAACCGGGGGGTCTGAGGGTCCTCCCCCAGAAACTTTTTAACATAGTAGTTGTAATTTCCTGTGTTTTGGTGAAATTTGGGAGTTTGATACCAAATCCAGTAGAAAACCAGAAGAAATGACGATCCAGAAGAGTGTCAGGAGAGGTGGTCAAAAACCAGGAGACTCATGCAGGATCCAGGAGTGTTGGCAGCCCTGGGAGCCTACTGTTAATAAGACAGTAGTAAGGCATTGTGTTTTAGGAAAAACGATCTCTGGTAGAGCTACAGACCCTCTCATAGATGGCTAGCCTATTACAGAACCACAGTGTAAAACATTATGACTAGAGAAGCATACCATGTAGGTCTGGACAGCCTTCTCCAAGGGGGCCAAGCCGGACAACCGTCTCATCAATGTCTGGATGGTTTCATCCTTTTCCTGTTCCTATACAGGATCAAAACAGACATGGACATACAGTATACATTAACCAGCAATGTATACTTTCACATACAAAGGCCTAGCCCCAAATGTATACAGTACTATGGACTCATAGTGTCTACTCTATTCCACTGCGCTACACATTTTAAAACGAGCCAATAAATCTAAATATTTTTTTAGGAAACAAAGCTACAAGCTCACAACACATCACGGCATGTTGTGAGCTTGTAGATCAGCAATTCTCTTTTCTTTTTAGTCTAAAATGGCATGCCCAAAATTGGGATGTCAGACTTAAAGTGTTTAGTTACACTTTCGAAAACCTGGAGACAGGCTATCCACTGTATACTGGCAGGTGGCAGTCCTGAGACAGGCATTACATGTGGCATGGTCCAACCAAGTATATTCCATTGGGATTTTTGGGATTTCAATAATTGGGTCTTATCAGTACAGACAGTGCTTCCATCTTACATTGCAGGAGCAAAAGGGCCACTTAGCTGCAAAGGTGAACAAAGGGTGTGTATTATACTTCAGGTTATTACAGTATCAATCTGGGAACCCATCGCCAACTGAAAATGAAAAACAGCGCCCTCTGCTGTTTGTTCTATGTCTGTTGGCTCTGGGGGGACGATAACGTAACACCAGAGCACAGGGAAACCGGTGTTTGTGATGCGCCTTCAGCGCATCACTTCCGGTTGGTGCGACTATGTTTTCATTCCCACTAACAATATTTCTACACGGAACACTAACACCACTTCTCCCAGAGAACATGGATCGTTTTGGTTATAAGCCCACTTGTTTCTATGATGAAAGAGTAAGTTAAAATGTGAATATATTTCCGTGGTTTTGTCTGCTCCGCGGACGCTATTGTTAAATTAGTTTCGGTTTGTTTCGAGGGGGAAAGATCGACGGACATGTGAATCCCGCCCACTACATTTGATTGGGTAAAGCGCGGCCTGCTTCCTGATCTGAAGGCACGCCCACTTGTAGCCCAGTGTGTACATGTTACGACGAGCCTTCACGACAGATTCTCACGCAGTGCAGAATCTGTTCTTGAGAGATTATTACAGTATAGACAGATGGATTTTCAGAGGACAGTGTTACTGGAGGACAGGAGGTGACAGGACGTTCTACCAGCTAAACTAGTTTTTTGTTTGTCAACGTAGCTTCAATAGTTTTCCATTATGGTGAACAGGTGCTGTAGTCGTGAGAAAGTATGCAGTGGAACAATACAAAAAAAAGACTTGAGTGTGAAACCACAGTTATGTGCATGAAGGTGGCAGGATTGAAAGGAATGCAGTGTCACAAGTTTGATGCAAAGGTGCCACAAATCTCCTGCAACATATTAATGAGCATGTCATCCCGACCCTTTATGAGTCACCAAAATTATTCAAGAACATTTTTTAAGATTAGATTGAGAATGTTAAAAAATGAAAATAGGCCCATAACAGACAGCATCATTGGCTCTATACTACTTGAATTACCATATGTCGTTATAATTATTTCACTGCAAGATATTAATTGCTGTTTGCATTACAGGTCTGGTGCTGGGGATCCATGGTGCATAGCAACAGGTGACGGCCGCCCAGTGGTTGTGGCAATCCCTCCTCTTTGTGGTTTGCTTTGAGGTAGCTGATATATTGCACTTTTACTTTAGCGCTAGGTATACTCTTAGTTGCTTGTTTTAGAAGAGAATGCACTTAATACTTCTGGTGATTAGTAGTTTTGTTCCCTACCTTTGTTGAATGCACTTATTGTAAGTCGCCTTGGATAAAACCGTCTGCTAAATGACCGTAATGTAATGTAATGTAATGGTTTGATGCTGTGATAAATTGTGGTGCCCCATACCCTGGGTCGGTCGGCCTGCCCATCTCCCTCCCTTTTCCCCCAGCACTGGCCCATATAGCACAGTATATCTGATAGTTAATCCTTCATTGTTATTACCCTTATCCTATTATTGCATTCGCCTTTTATTGTTGATGAGACTTATGCACCTGAAATAAGCTGCTTACTCTGCCAAGTAAAATAAAGATTTTTGTACTTTCTGCTAAACACTTGTTTCTGCCTTTATCATTTATTGTAAACAAACTGTGGGAGGAAGTTTATTCATTTAAGTTCCTACAAACTATTTCCTAGGGTGCAATTCCCTAGGTGGCGTAGTTGGCTATACATTAATTTATACCGCCCTGTTACAATTGGAATGAACTCCCCATTGCAATTAGAACTGCAGACTCACTCCCAATCTTCTGCCGTAATCTGAAGACTCACCTCTTCAGATTCCACCTCAGCCCGTAGCACTTGCCCTAGCCTTGACGACCTTGCAGGATTATGCAATGGCTAAAATGTAACTTAGATAGCATGTTATGTAGACAGATGCCAGGTCATTGTTGAACTGGCATCCTATAATGTGTATAGTTTCAATGTACAGGCTGATGATAGGTTCTTGCTTTACGTATGTATTAGTTATTATTAGATTATTGGTTTACTTATGTATTACTTTATTATTTACTATTTCTATGCATTTGATGTATTATTGATGCATTATGATGTATTATCTTGTGTCCTTGCTTACTGTAAATTGCTCTGGATTAAGAGCGTCTGCTAAATGCCTAAACTGTAAACTGAATGGTTAAAGGACTGCCTTCTTTTCCCATCGTCCGCTATTTCTGCCTAAATTCCCATGCTCTGGAGGGACGGTCACAGATTTCGATATGGCAGTGCAGTGAATTTATAAATTGCTAATTTCTGCCCTTGCCTGGTGGTGATGACATCAGTCTGTCCAAATACTGTATGGACTGACGGTTGACACGACATTCTGAATGTATATTTCTACGCTTTGCATAATTCAATTTGTAGTGAGGCATTGTGTTGTAGCACAATGCCTCTGGTAGAGCCATGCTGAAATGACAATACAGATGATTTCATCTAGCTTTCATAATTTATTTTATTTAGAATAAGGTTGTGTTCTCCATATTAAGATGCACAGGATACAAGTGGGCACATAAGAGTGGGCCCCTCGATGTAAAATTTGCAATTTTGTCCATAAAGTAATATACATATATATGGATGGATGGATGGGCTAACTATATATATTATGTGTGTGTGTGTGTGTATATATACAGTATATACACACACATATAATATATATTCTCAGACAGAAAATGGCCGCGTTTCCCAAAGAGATTCGTAGAAATGCTGCGTAGAGATGCTGTGCAGGTCCTACGACGGGTCTTACGTGCGTCCACACAGGCTGCGCAGTACCTTAGCAGGCACGTAAGAGCCTGCGATTTCAGGTCATGCGTAGCCTACGCAGCTTGTGTAAGAGCCTCCTACACAGCTGGGACTCGGCGAAACCTACGCTCTACCCTCATTAGTAGCAGCTGGTTGTGCCCTACGTGCTATCTAAACTGGCTTCAGGAAACACCATCGTGTGCGTAACGTGTGATGCCTACCCAAAAAAACAGACAAGCTGTCAACGCACTGCGACATGCCGTGTCGATAGCTTGCAGATCTGTTCTTTTGGGTAGGGCGAGCAGCTGCGCTGCTTCGTCCTTTATGCATGAACCCGAAGTTTCCAAATTGTACTCTCACGGATGATCCGATCATCTGATAAAAATATTAAGCATAAGCCAAGTTAACTAAAGGTATATAAATGATGCTGAGCATGTTTCCTTAATTTCGAAGTTTTATAGTTAAACGTTATGATGAAAGTCCCCAGTTCCTCTCACAAAGTGACAGCTGTTGCGCTCGCCATGTTTATGAATGGTTAAAAAATCTTTTGAAAATAGCACATCTACAAGCTCACAACGCTTCACAAGCTTGTAGATCTGCTATTTTCAAAAGATTTTATTACATATTAAATTTGGGAAATGGGACATTCTGCATAGCTTTACTTTTGGTATTTTAAGTATATTTAATTTACTTGAATAATGGGGACACTTTAGTGTTTTATTTACCTTGCAGATGTCACCTCACCGCTGTAATTTAATTCATAAATATATTATTCAAAAGTTGTATTTGGAGTGGACTGCTTCACGACATCTGACAGTTGGCTCTGGTATTTTTATGATCCATTTCACTGTATATATTCGCAAAGGGTGTTTAAACTGCTGTGTAGCGTAGGACAGCACTACGTAGTTTACGTAGGCTTCGTCCAGGAGGTCTTACGTGCATGCTGTCTCCCGAATTTAGTTTAGCATACACGTAACGCCGTGCACTCGAGAACCTACGACGATGGTGTCTCCCGAAGCCAGTTTAGATGGCACGTAGGGCACAACCAGCTGCTACTAATGAAGATAGTGCGTAGCAGGTTTGCTACAGCGCAGCTGCGTGGAGGCTCTTACGCAGCTTCTAGCCTACGCACAAGCTGAAATTCGTTTGGGAAACCCGGCCAATGTATGTTTGTCTGCCCTAGTTTTAGTTGCCCCCCTCAAAACAAAAAAGAAATATGCTGGTGCCGTTAACTCATCCCCATGGTCATGGATACATGATGACATCCGCAGCTTAAAAAGCGAATGTAGAAAGGTAGAGTGGCGGTGGAAAAAGTCCAAGGAGACAGTTCACTTCACCCTCATGAAGGAACTTCTGTCTGCTTTTAATCACAAAATTGAGGATGCAAGATCTGCTTCCTTCTCAAATCTGATTAATATTAATAAGAACAGGCCAACAGATGACAGACAGATATACAGTATTATATATAGTGGGGGGGGGGGTTACAGGAGCCAGTTTTGAATTTTTAAGCCACCAGTAGGTACTCTTTTAGGGCAGTTTTGAAGGAGAGTACAGTTTTACACTCCTTCACAGCTTTCGGTAGGGCATTCCGCATTTTTGTGGCATAGCAGGAGAACGAATTTAACCCCTTGTTTGTGCCAAATCTGGGTTGAACGTGATCAGTGGAGCTACCTCAATCAGTGGAGCGACCTCAACTGTGTTAGCTTTATCGCGGTCAATACAGGAGATTCCTCACTGAGATCAATTTTAAACTGTAATTTGTAATAAAAAACGTGACGTTCTGAATGGAGGTGGCCGGAGTGAATAGATTAAATATCCAAACATACTGGTGGAAAACATACGGGCGGGGTTTGCTTGCATCACCAGGGCTTCTGAGCAGTGGTGGCGGGGTTTGCCTAGAACTGCGGTGGGATCCATAATAACGCGTCATAGACGACTAGCCTCTTACAGAGCCACAGTATAAAACATTGACTAGAGAAGCGTACCTTGTCTTGTAGCTCCCTGTGTTTGGTCTGGAAAGCCGACAACTGTCTCTTCAAAGTCTGGATGATTCCATCCTTTTCCTGTCCCTATACAGGATCAACACAGACATGGACATACAGCATGTACATTAACACATCCACCGCCAAGGGCTAATCTCATAATGTACTCACCAGTGCCAAGGTTTTATTGTTGTTTTTTGTTTTTTTCAGGTCGCCATAGGCCCCGTTAAAATCCTTTAGATTGCCCGATCCAATGTTTGTAAACAACGGGCACATGTCCTGGTGTCTACTCGTCGAGACCGCGTGTCAAACGGAGCCGCCATGTTTGAGTTCTGATCGTTTAAGTTAACATGGGAAATGCGAGGATGAAAAACTACATGTCCTGTACAGCTTTTACAGGGGTTTATGTGTACGACTTAGAATGGAGACAGACGGGAAACAAAAAACGTGATCGCACTTCCGGTCCGATCGGGTGGTGTTACACTGAAAATGGTCCCCCTAGAAAATTAAAAAAAAAAAAAAATTCGAAAAAAAGGAAAAAGCACCACAGCCCGTAGGCTACGGGATTGGCGCTTAACCGTTGGATTTAACGGCCCGTAGAACTACGGGCCCGGCGGTAAATGTGTTAACCCATTAAAACCGGGACAGCATCTTTGTCATATTCATATAAGATATATCAGTTTTCACTCAAATCTTTGCTTCTGGGGGTCCCAGGAACAAAATATCTTTGAGATGGGGGGTCTGGGGCCAAATACATATCATTTTGGGGGGCTTGACGTGAAAAGGTTTGAGCACCATTGATTGATACACCAACAAGTTTTTCAGAAAACTGTTAAGGATTTAGAAGACATTTGTAGAATCGGCCTCAGGTTAGGTTAACTCTACATAAAGGCTACATACAGTGCAGAATTTAGTACAATTAAAATAGCGTTCAGGTACATTTAGGTTAAGGATTGCATTTGAAATAAAACATTTTAGTAATCTAATTCATACTCAAAGCAATACTGTACTTCATTTCACCTGTCCAAATCCAAGTTCCTGTCCATTTAATGAATAGTTTTTTTTTTACCAAATAGTCTGACGGTCAGTCATTTCATTGAACAGGATATACAGAAACAATGTCATGAGCTGTCGTAAGATTGTCTGCAGGCCTTCAAAAACATTGTAAATCTCATGTATGTGTGCTTGTATAGCTTTAGCATAATAGGCGTTAGTTAGCAAGTGACGCAATGCTAGTGTGCTACTACATAATCTGCCCCACAGTGGCCGGTCACAGCGCTTTTCAAAGTGTACACAGGCGGCTTTCGCTGGCCAGTGCTTGTACTGTAGATCTATACCGAGTCTGTCCGTTGTTCCCCGGCTGGCCTGGGTGTGAAAAACCGCCTCCCGCGGAGTAAGCTTATGTAGATCTGACATCATATTGATGATGACATCAGTCTGTCCAAATACTGTATGGACTGACGGTTGACACGACATTCTGAATGTATATTTCTACGCTTTGCATAATTCAATTTGTAGTGAAGCATTGTCTTGTAGCACAATGCCTCTGGTAGAGCCATGCTGAAATGACAATACAGATGATTTCATCTAGCTTTCATAATTTATTTCTGGCGTATCGATGATGGCATATTCATGATGTCAGTCATCACCAAATTGGGCACGATTCAGCCTGATCCAAGTCCCTTTGACTTCCATTATAAAATTGTAATAACAAATAATAGTGGGTTGAGCTTTTTCTGGGTTCGCTAGTTATGTGACGCCCCCTAATAACCCCATTCAGGACAGCTGAGACATCCAGCTGCTGGCTGATTAATAGGGAGCTAGCTGTGCACGGCCATCAGTGGAGTAGATGGCTGCCTTGTGTTTGCCTGGTGGTGTGTTGGGTCGTGGGTGCAGGAGAATGTCATTGACGGTATGCACTTCACCTTTTTGTTCTTGAGTGTAAAAATCTTGTGTGTTGCATGATCTTAAGGGCATCTGATGGTGGGATAGGTTGTTTTTCCCCCTACCTTTCTGCAATCTTTCCATCCGTAGCGTTTGTGCTCAGCAACTGTGGCCCTCAATTCCCGGATGGTTTTATCCTTTTCCAGTCTCTATACAGGATCAAAACAAACATTAGCGTACATCAATTCTACACAAAGGCTTTTTTTAATATATATTTTTGGGGGGGGCTTGTGAAAGTTACATTTATGGTGTGTGTGATATGAAATGTGAGCTTACCATAATCAAAGTAATCATATTCCATCATGCATCATTGCACAATTCAAATAATTCTCCGCCCTGATTTGCCATGGACAGTGTTGCCAGATATTGCGAGAGAAAGAAGCCTAGGAAAACAAGCCCAAAAGAAGCAGGCAGGAAGTAGGCGGAAAAAACAGAAAAAAAAATCCACGCCCCCTCGGTATTTCCTATTTCCCCCCCAATAAAAAATTCCTGTATCCGGCCCTGCTTTCATTTCATACACAATCTACAATGCCTAATGCAACTTGTATGCAAATGACAAATCCATTTGAGAACTAAATAGCCAGATGAATCAATGAATACATCGGGAAAAATAAATATACATATATATTTTATTTGTATTTTTATTCATTAATCAATAAATTAGAACTAGGATGGCCAATCAGGGCCAAGTGTCCCCCTGTCCCCCCTATAAAATCGCCACTGATCTGACCTATGGTGCAATTTGGTTGTCAAAGGTCAAGGTCAAGAACGTGAATTATCGTTGTATAATTCACCTTAATTAAACTAAAACAGTTTAAGCATTCCTCAATTCAGTAAAATGTGTTTTCAGCCAGTTTGTACTGTATACAGTAATGTGTTAATAAATGATTGAATTTCCTTTACAGGGCCTTTGAGGTTAATCGAATAATAAGATGAAAAGCACCACAGTACAACATGTAGGCTATTTCCTGTTTACTTACTGCATCTTCTATTTCCTGTTTACTTACTGCATCTTCCAGCTGTTTGAATTCCTCTTCCTTTTTGATTTTCTCTGCCTTTGAACAAAAATAAAGCTTGAAGTAAATTCACTGTCTACTGGATATACTTTGGTCAAACCTGCCAGTCACTAATCACTTAGAATACTATGCACTATGCTGTCTTAGGAAAATATGTTTTCATGTGTCTTTGTTTCTGAGGTTATGCTAACAGAGTTCTGAACATCCACCACATCACTCACACACACACACACACACACACACACACACACACACACACACACACACACACACACACACACACACACACACACACACACACACACACACACACACACACACACACACACACACACACACACACACACACACACACTAAGGCTAGCCTCTTACTGTACATAGCCAAAATATAATGACAATAATGATGTCTACAGAAGCATACCGTTGTCTGCTGGTCTTTGGCGCGGAGACGGTCCTCACTATCAGCCAACTGTTTGCAAACACATGGTTACATGTGTTTGCAAACACATCAAAGAGGATCAAAGCAAACATATAGTATGTAAATAAATTACATTACATAATTAAAATATAATTGCATAAATATAATTACATAAATTACACAATACTACAAACAGCATTTGGTCATTTCGAATAGCATTCAGATACAAACTATTGAATATAGGATTGCAGGTTGGTTACCCAGGGCTGGCACATTTTGAAAGTCAATCATATTCAATTGGAATGGGATATAACATATCTGACTGATACATTGTGATCACATGACTCCAGGGATATGTGTACCGATTTGTGTGAAGTTTTGGACAAAAACTGTAGGATTAATGGCAAAAAAACATCTAGCTGGGCACAAATGGGCGGAGTATATGGTGAGTCATCACTTTACCCTAATACAGCTCAAGTGGGGTTAGGAGGTTTTTGACCATTAAATTGGAGATTTTCCCCCCCGTCTGACTTCTTCATTTTAATCAATGATGGAAAAAAATACTATCTAAATTGGAGATACAGTAGGTGGTTTGACAGACAGTTTTGAGGACCCAATGGCGTTAGGAGGTTTAGTAAGAAGTGCTTTTTAATACTTTTCATTGGTTCAATATTTGTAAAACCCACACGTCGTAAAGGGTGTTCAATAGCACTGATTTATTTTAAAAAAGTTGAAAATTTGAGATGGCTGGTTTCTGCCCGACAGCGACAATATGATATTTCTGAGCTGCACTCTTTTATGCAGCCTGGTCTCGACTGCAAAATGTAAGAGTCATAGTCAGTGTTGGGCAAGTTACTTTTAAAAAGTAACTAGTTATAGTTATTAGTTACTGCTCCAAAAACGTAATTAGTTACTTTATTTCGTTACTCAATTATGAAAGTAACTAGTAACTAGTTACTTTACTTTACTTTTTTAAAAAAAGAAGAAAACATTTATAAAATAAAATAAAAATATATATATTATTTCCAAATGATTTTGATAGGCTATACATAAACACGTTTATTTGTTTCTTCTTCTTTAGAAATATTTTCTTTCACATCAGGATGTAATGATCATTCATTACACTCAGAGCAATACAATAACCCACCTATCTCCCACACTCCCTCCCCAGTCAGTTATCAGTTTGAATGAATTTGATGTCATTTGCATATAGATGTGAGTGGCCTTAATTTAACTGACAAAACCTTTTTTCTTTTTTTTAAAATAAAAAACCTCTCACACTTATGCCAGTGTACTGTATTACACACACACACACACACACACACACACACACACACACACACACACACACACACACACACACACACACACACACACACACACAGAGAGAGAGAGTTTTAGTGTTGCTCTGTGGCACAGTGAGAGAAAAGACCATTGTAGTCATTATGAAATGTAGTGGAACAATTAAACGTCTTTCTGCACTGTAGTGGCCCTGCTGCTTTCACTGCTATTTTGCTGACTAGTTCTCTGAAGGCAACAAACTCAACCGTTGCGATGGGAAGCATGTCCTCCTCAACAACATACCTGCCAATCAATCTGTTTAGTTGAGTCTGGGTGACATGCTGTGGCGATTTTAAAATCGTGGCGTTTTTTGGCTGTTTAGATGGATGGAGTAGCTGTAGCTCCATCTAGATCACTGCCGGTGGAGTCTTCTTTGGCGACTAGTTTTTATAACCCCATGTACTTTAGTTAGGTGCTTCAGGAGATTAGCATTGCTGTTACTCGATGTGGACAATGTTTTCTGTCACTGCAATGTTTTTAGCTCCCTTTATCCCCACACATTCTAAATAATGGTTATATTTCTGCAATATAACCATTATTACATAATATTAAGCTGCAAACTAACGCTACGCTGTCACTCAGCTGAGACTGTGTGTGTGCGGTTGTGGTGGTGGGTGTGTTGCCGTGTGTGTGTGTGTGTGTGTGTGTGTGTGTGTGTGTGTGTGTGTGTGTGTGTGTGTGTGTGTGTGTGTGTGTGTGTGTGTGTGTGTGTTAGCAAGGGAGGGTCTGTGTATGGCAAGACCCGCCCAACTCTGTCTCTGATTGGCTTAGGCTGACATTTTACCCCCTGTTAACCAATCATTACTCCTCTCTCTCTGGCCACTTTCACTTTCTCAAGTTAGATTGAGAGGGATCGCTTGAATTAGCCTGTATCCATCCAAGCCTGCCTGTCCTGTTTAGATGACAGCTGCTCCGCGGGGGAGACAGTTCAGTTGGATCACATAATGTAACGCAGTAACGCACCTTTTTAAATCACAGTAACTATAACGCCGTTACTGAATTGGAAAAGGTAACGCGTTACGTTATTAGTTACCGCAAAAAGTAGTTGCGTTACGTAACGTGTTAGTCCCAACACTGGTCATAGTGTTACATTGTCATTCACCACTATAACATGAATCATAATAATAATCGTAATTAACACCCTCTCTCCGTGTGCGCATTATTGTGTGCGTGACTGTTCTCGCTAAGCGTGGCCACAGCGGGATGTCTGGTCAATATATTTCAATGATAATGCCGCAAGTACAACCCTTTTTCTCACATGCACGACTGGAGCGTCCGGGTGGACCAGTGAGAACGGTCGCACGTCACAATTAAATTCAAAGGAGCTTTATTTTTATTGAATACGTAATACACATACTGGGGACACGTAACAAATATAAGTATTGGCAGTAAATATGTTACCTTTTCACGACCTAACTTAATCTATGCACATTTTCGTTGTGTGGTCATTACTTCATTGTACGTTTGCTAATGAGATCGTGTTGTTCTATGGGAAGAGGGCACTACAGAATGGGTGGAACAAAAAAAGAACAAGACGGGTCAATAACAGTGTGGCTCGTATGTAGATCTGTAGACGGTGGCGCGACATTTTGAATGAATTTTTTCGTTTGCATGATTCAGTTTGTAGTGAGGCATTGTGTCTCTGGTAGAGCTATGCCGTAATTATGATTTCATCTACTTTTATCATTTCTTTCTGCCGTATCGATGATTCATGATGTCAGTCATCTCCAAATTTGGGCACGATTTAGCCTGATCGGAGCCCCTTTGACTTGCATTATAAAATCATTATAATAATATTAACAATAAATATGAAACATAATGTGTGCTGATCAGTCCAGCAATTTCTGAGATTAGACATGACAGACAGTAACTCAAGCGTACACACACACACGCACACGCACACGCACACAAGAGATACAGAGTTATTTTCTAGTTGGCAGCCATTTATCACCTACTTTGAGAATCTGACAGCACTTCCAACGGGTTAACTGTTATGTTTTTGACCAAATGATTGCCTAAACCTGTGTGTATCTATAATGAGATATGTGATTGATGGACGGTGATGTATGACAGCAACAACTCTATGTATTACCTACATAACCTTGTGACACATTTTTTGCTTCTGGATAACTCATCTTATGTATTTATTCTTGTTTTGGGGGATTTTTTATTTATCATTTATTTTCTATCTCACTTTCCACGTTGACATGTATAGTATGCATGTTTGTTTGTCTGGACTGTTTTCTTTTTTCTTTTATTGCATTATTATTATTTTTTTGTATTGTCTTTTTGGAAAGGAAAATATGACAGCAATAACAACATGTCTAACTGCTCTGACATGTCAACTTTACGTGATACTAAAGAACAAAACATGTTTTAAGCCAGTTTTAACATGTACTGTATGTGTTAATAAATTATTGAATTTCCTTTACAGAGTCTTTGAGGTTTATTGAATAATAAGATGAAAAACACCACAGTACAACATGTAGGCTATTTCCTGTTTACTTACTGCTTCTTCCAGCTGTTGTTTGTACTCTTTGGATTCCTCTTCCTTTTGGGTTTTCTCTGCCTTTGAACAAAAACACAGCTAAAGTAAATTCACTGTCTACTGTATATACTTTTGTCAAACATACTGTATCACACTAATACTATAATGTGTACTGATTAGCCCAGCTATTTCTGAGATTAGACAGCCCGCGCGCGCGCACACACACACACACACACACACACACACACACACACACACACACACACACACACACACACACACACACACACACACACACACACACACACACACACACACACACACACACACACCTGTAGGGCCACAGTGTACATTCGTAGCTTCTTGAGTTTGACCCTTGTCACTTTTCGCTTCTCATTGCTGGCCCGGAGTTCCTCCTTACAAAGCTGTAGATCGCTGGACCACTTTCGGATGTTTTTTTTCAGTCCCTATAACAGGACCAAAACAAACATGGCTATAAATTATGTAGCCTACTATACATTCATCATTCTACATAAAGGCTACAGACAGTGTAGCATTTGGTACAATTAAAATAGCGTTCAGATACAATTGGGTTTACCATTGCATTTGAAATTAAAAATTTTAGTAACTCAAAGCAATACTTCATTTTACCTGTCCAAACCCAAAACCCAGTCCATTTGATATAATATATTTTTCTTCCACATAGTTCAGTATATGTACAGTATGTATGTATTTTTT
Organism: Gymnoscopelus braueri; assembly: GCF_963280865.1. Lineage (NCBI taxonomy): Eukaryota > Metazoa > Chordata > Actinopteri > Myctophiformes > Myctophidae > Gymnoscopelus > Gymnoscopelus braueri. Next base: position 53,136,811 of record NC_137605.1, read on the forward strand.
ATTTTATAAATATTTCTGACAGATGTGCTATTAACTCCTTATATGAACACGAAGCATACATGCACTAACCATATGTAAGTGTACGTATAAGTGTGAAGAAGAAGCGATTCAAATCAGGCTCATGGCAAGATAAGAGTGTAAAGCATTCATGCAGAAGAATACATTGATCAACTGGTATGGATGGTTTAACACATGTTTAGGACCATGTCTAAAGCCTCTCTTTAACATATTATGATATTTCTGAGTTCCCTCTTCTATAGGAAAACATCATATAGTCCTACTAAGGTCAAACTACAGGGGGGAACAAAAAAGAACAAGACGGGTCAATAACATTGCCTGTTATAGCGCCACCAGTAGGCCGATTTTGGCAAAACACATTTCTTGAAAGTACTCAGATTGTGTCCAAACATCACGCAAATCGGTACACAATATAGATGGGTTTCCTGTTTGTAAACATGAGAGGATGATGCGCGCGCAGTGGCGGGATGAGCCTGTAGAGGGCGCTATTACCCGCAGCAGCTCTGGCCATTGTACATTCAGAAAATAAATGGTCTTCACCAGGTTTAATGAAAGTAGATTAAATGATGCAGTTTGTAATATCTTCTTTACTCAATAAAAATGATTTGTCGGAAGTTGGATCTGTTTGTATATAATAGCAGCATTATGCCTATTATGCCTATAATAGCAGCATTATGCCTATCTAAATCCCGAAAATAACAATAGAGTGAATGGCGCTTCCGGTTCGTTCTCCCCCGCGCATGCGCAGATTGCACACTCTGCTCTGTGATGACGTCGCGCGGAAACCCATCTATAGGGCTGCACGATTCTTGCTAAAATGAGAATCACGATTTTCCTCCATAAGAATTGAGATCACGATTCTCACACGATTCTCACACAATTCTCTTGTAAATATAAAAATATTAAGCCAAAAAACCATGCCAACTTTTTTTTTTTTTTTTCAAAGTAAAAAAAAAGTGCTTAGGAAGCGAGATACAGCCTTTTTCAGTTATAGGCAAAGAGTGGATGGAGCTGCAAATCTTCAGATAATGATATCTTGGGTTCTGAACACTTTTTTTTATTTTTTTTAAACTCGGGATTTCTCGTTCTGGCACTGAGGGTATAACCTTAAAACTCGGGATAACTCGGGGTCTGGCACTGAGAGAGTTAATTGAAAAAAAAATCGTCATAATTTAAAATCGAGATCGCATAGGTGTCTGAATCGAGATCACGATCTTTTTTTGATTAATCGTGCAGCACTAACACAATATCTCTATAGTCATAAAACGAAACAGGTCTTTCAGATTTTTCATATTCCATCCTGATTGGCTAAGATTGGATGTATTTAGCTAAAGTTTACAGGAGTGGCTCGTTTTGAACAAAATGCCTCAAATCATAAACTTAGCGTCCAATTGCGTTGAAACTTTGAACGCACATTCGCACTAGCGGCACTACGTTGAGGAACAAATGCCACCCTTTTAACATTGCCCTATTATAGCGCCACCAAGAGGCAGGAGATTTTTTTTTTGTCAAGTGATCAAGACAGATCCGTCCGAATTTTCATATTCCATCCTGATTGGTGAATTCCGAACATTGCTGGCCCACAATGAAGGAGACCTGTGCTCCGAGGAGCACTTTTTCTAATTTTTTTTCTCCCAATAAAAGTTACTGTACCTGTTCGTCACTGAGATCAAAGTCAGGATGACGACTTTTGATGTGTCTTAGCATACTTGAAGTGCTGCCTGACGTCGAACGAACAAATCCTTTGTGACATATCTGACAAACTGTTTGTGTACAGCCACCCCTGCTCATAACACGAAAATAGCTCCACACTGGAGATTTCATTTTGAAAGGAGGATCTGCAATCTTAGGTTTACTGGTGAAACTGCAAAACAAAAACACACAGGTTAGCAGTCATAATATTAAAGGGTGTACACCATGAAAATCACTTTTTTCTTGTTTTTTTGTATTTTTTGGGGTCCCCAGTGTCTCTTGTACCCAAAAAAAAATGTTTTTTTTTAATTCAGTCATTCCTTCTCATTTCATGGATTTCCAGAATGGGCGTGTCTGAACAGGCGATCTCAGAATGGCAATGTTTCTGACATCACAAACATTAATGATGGCAAACCCAATGTTAAATGAAAAGTGCCCGAATCGGAATTGTTCAAAAATGTTCAAAGTGTTTTTTTTTCGATTTTGTATTTTTCTTAGATGCTTCTTTTTATGCAGAATTTTTCCTTTTTTTAAATTTTTTTTTAAATTTTTTTTTTATTAACAGACAGAATTGCTCAGTAGCCCCCCCTGCCCAAGAGGACGTTTTGGTATTGCAGCTGAAAGTGCTGTATAAGCCAGAGACAATTGACTTGGGATGAGTATATCTGAGTGATGATTTAGGCTCAAACCTTTTGAAAAAGGTTTGAGGGACATACACCATTTTTAATTCACGGTGTAGATCCTTTAAAGGACCATTTCAACCTCTCTTCATATAATTGGTCCTCACTAATGCTCAATATACTGTAATATGGTACCATTTTTGTCTACTTGTGTCTCAGAGGAGGGCTGTTGAAACCTGCCTACCAGTGACATTATCGATAGGCAGGTTCGGACATTTCAGACAAGATTTCCAACTTTTTATTTTGTTTTTTATTAATGCAAGAACAATGGCTTCTATTATAGCATGCTAACTTTTCAGGAAGGGGAAGGCTGGAGTTTCTATTAGCTTGGAATCCTCATTGATGATGTCACTGGTAGGCTAGTTTCTGAACTGTCCACAGCAGCCCACTAATGAGATGCAGAGTGAGTAGATGTAAATTGTACCATCTTTTATAATGAGCATTAGTAAGGACTAATTATATGAAGATAAGGTTGAAAAGTGCTCCTTTAAACATAAATATCATGCAATTTAAAAAAAAGTACAAGAAATATATAAACCGTGATCGCCTGTTACTTTGCATCCAATTCATGAATGAAATTGAGAAAATTATAAATTCCACAAATGTCAACATATCTCTAGATATGTCAACAAAAATAAAATACGCACCTGTTCACACAATGCTCTTGAAAAGGACAAGATATTTGCAGGTAATATCGAAGACTTCTGACGTGAGTGCCTTCCTGGAATGAATCACAAAAGAACACCTTCAAAACAGCAACTTAACCCTGTATGGAGTGAGCAGTCAGGGAGTGGTGCTTGCAGCGCTGTCACTGTACAGCCCTTATCTTCCATAATTATCCTATTTACAGGAACTTGTTCGACAGAATCACAATTGATCTGTGTCCGTTTAAAGGCCTATAAAATTCAAGATTTCAAGATTATACATAATTGTTACAGAACACAAATAAAACAAGAGTTTTAGTTCCCCAACATTGCAGCTGTAATACTATACAATAACAAAGTAATAATTAAGAATAGCAGCAATGGTAACAAAAAACATAGATGTTCTTACATTACATTGTTGGTCATATCAAATGTGGTGCTTGAAGGTGCTGTGTATGATTCTAATTTCCTACACACAGAACTTCTAAATGTTATCCATATGTATATCATGTGCTGCAGCATGTGTGTGTGTATATATATTTAGGCTTAATATCAGCGGTGAACAGTAACAAAGTACATTTACTTGAGTACTTACTTACTTACTTAGTATCTGTTCTGTACTTTACTTGAGTATTTGTATTTCAGGATACTTGTGATTTACTCTCCAGCCACATTTAAAAGACAAATATTGTACTTTTGTCTCACTACATATCTAGGAATTGGGGGTGTCAAATAGTCTATATATTATATTCGGCTGCACCGCAATTATTTAATAATTTCAACTGCACCATACAGACAACAGCCGACTTTTATGATAAGGATTATGTAGCCTATCAAACGCCCACCTGATATACTATGAACACACACACACACACGCACGCACACACGCACACACACATGCGCAAGCACAGTCACCATCACATGCTGGGGGGACTCCTTCATTCTGTCCTGTTGCACAATCTCTAATCTGCTCTTACTCTCAGTGACGACATGTAGCCTATTTAATGTTAGTTGTACACAGGTGACGGCAATAATGATCACGGTGTTATATCATTTGATGGCAGGCAGCGCCAACTCTCCACACATTAATATCTCGTCAACCATCGCATAACGGTCTTCTTCACCTGTGAATGAACCACTGTCCTTTCACTGACAGTGGAAAATTAGTTCAATGAGTTTGTGTTACTTCTTATCTCTGAAGCAAAAGCCTCATACAAGTGCCTACACAACACAGTTCAATTGATATTTATTTTTGGGAATATAACGTTTGAAACATCGTTCTTCAGTTCACACCAAATAAAGGTAAAGTAACTTGGCTTTATTAACGGCATGGTTATTAGTCTTTGCGTCTCTGTGGGCTCTGTGTGCGTGTGTGTGTGTGTGTGTGTGTGTGTGTGTGTGTGTTTGTGTGTGTGTGCGCGCGCGTGCATGCGTGTGTGCTGCGCTTGCGTGCGTGCGTGCGTGCATGTGGTACATCCCTTCATTTAAATCGGTCGTCGTCGGTATGATGCATTTGGAATTATTAATTAATAATTGCAGTGCAGCCGAATATAATAGACTATCACTATTTGACACTTCCAATGTGAACAAGTGTGAACTTTCATGCAAGTCAGTGACACTTTGTATCTGCCAGAGCATTTAATAGCAGGCAAAGCAAGCAGAATGCACACCACATGACTGTATTTTTCAATAAAGAAGTGTTTTAATCCTGTCTGTGGCCGATTCTGTCGGACGTTCCCGGCGGTAGTGAGGGGGCGCTTTCGGTGAAAGCCAGAATTACACTCAATGTAAACAGGAAGTAAACAAGGGGGAAATGGCGTTCGGCCACAGACTGGATTAAAACACTTCTTAATTGAGAAATATGGACTAATACATTGCACAAAGACTTCGGACCACTAGTTAACATTTGGGGCAACAGGGTAAGCACCTTATATTTTGTATGTGTACATGTTTGAAGAAATACGGGCTTTACTGGTGAAAGTCCAGGGCGCACAGACTCTTAGATATAAAATGTCAAAATCAATAAAAAAAATACATCTACGATAGTCTTGATCTTTAGGCTAGGTCAATATATAAAGTGTAGGCTGGCTATTGCCTACATATTGATGCACACTGACAGCTGCCACTAGTCTCTCCCCGCAAATACGCGCGCACACAGTTCGGGGTGTAGCCAGCGAGCGATCTGCTACCATATGTAACGCCCACGCCCCACGCACACACAGACACACAGGCGCTCACGCAGACACGCACCCACATCGCCGTGGAAGTTTCATCTCCTCAGAAACGAAACGAAACTCTCCTGTATGGATGAGATCGCAACTGTGAGGAAGGCTCCGACTCTGAGGCGGCATTTTCCTCTTGAAAGACTGAATTGAGATGCGCCTTTCTCAGATTTCACTTCCTCGTCGGAAAAGATAATAAAATGCAGACAGTCCTTCCAGACAGACAGTGCCCTTAGAGCTATCTGACACCGTCCATAATAATGATTTCGCAATTACAGCGTTCTGTGAATTTATTTTAGTTTCTGAGATTAGCTCCAGCAGTTTCTGAGACAGACAGACGTAGCCTACCCACATAAACCAGTTGATGAATATCATACAGAAGCATATACCTGTGTGTTTTGTAGCCCTTCCCGGTTAAATAATCATTGAGAGTGAGCCATCATCTGTTCCTTCACACTTTCGGGTCAACATTCAAGTCAAACTACAAACAGAATTGTGTCAAATGACAAATAGCCTTCGATCAAGAGAAGTATTTTGTTTTGCGCGCAGATTTCATATAGACAGAGGCACAATAAGCGAGCTATCATAATCCTGGTAAACCACGACACCGGTCGCGGAAATTACATTTGATTTGATTTATGAAAGGTGATTTCTGATTTCCAAGACCGGGGTGGAACCAGGCTAGACAATCATAGACTATCATAGAAACGAAAGCTAAAGTCAGACTTGATAAAATACATACAGTATATGATAGTAACTTAATGATTTCTACCTCTTGGTCCAACAAGGATGACACACTTCAGAGCTGTCGGCTGCAGACAAATCCAATCTTGTCTACTTCAGTGGCTGAGTGGCGCAGCCAGAACGCTAGTATAGGGAAAGGGCGTAGGGAGGAGCCTAAGTCCCTGGAGCCCAGAAGCCCCTCCCTAGTTCCGGTGGCCATCTTGGGTGGGCTCCATCACAACCGCTGTATCAACAACATTGACAGTTACTCACACGTGTCCTGAGTCTGACTCCTGAACGCATACACTACAACAGATTTATTGGTAAAGGACAGAAGATGGACCGCGCAGTGCGTGACAGAGAGATACCATACAGAGAGAAGCTGAACGCGGACGCAAAGGCACGCTACCTGGAAAAAAAGTCATTACATCTGTGCCCTAGACCAGATGTAATGACAGTGCCCAGTCAGTCACAATCATTCATGGGCTCCCCGGCTCCCCAATCGAGGGGTCTGGGGGTCCTCCCACCGAAACCTTGTAACAGAGTAGATGTAATGTCCTGTGTTTTTGTGAATTTTGTGAGTTTGATACTTTTATCTGGCTTGCTTTACTATCATTGGAAAAGGATGGATACATTTCATCCATTAAAACGCTAAAAGTAGGCCTACATAAATTGATCTGATGACTGAAGCAATGTAAGACCCATCTTTAATAATATCCATTCGTTACTTAAAAGTTAGTATCTCTGTATGATGGCATGCACTGACCACACCCCCCAAGCAGGGGCTATGGGGGTCCTCCCCCAGAAACTTTTTAACATAGTAGATGTAATTTCCTGTGTTCTGGTGAATTTAGGATAAATGACAAGCCAGGAGATTGTCAGGAGACGGACTCCGGAAACGCAGATTGCGTTCTGTCTCCTTGTCAGGAGACTCCTGCAGGATCCAGGAGTGTTGGCAGCCCTGCTTTACGCTGGTGCGTCCCAAGGAAGTTTATTTATAAGGAAGGGACACCGACGTAATTTTCTCTATCCTGCAATAGGAGACCGGAAGCGTTAGTTGAGTACTTTTACTTTTGGTACTTTAAGTATATATGCCAATAGTTTTGTACTTAGTTTTGTACAAGTAAATTTTGATTACCAAACTTTTACTTGTAACAGAGTATTTCTACATTGCAGTATTGATACTGCAATGTATCAATAATGTAATATTGATATTTATACTTAAACAAAAAACATTTAGTACTTTTTCCACCACTGGTGTCTTGTCCAAGTACCACAGGGACATAGGTCTATCTGACTGTGCACACAGAGGTCATAATAAATACCAAAGAAAAATAAGAGCATCTGTAGACTTTTCTCCATGCTGTTGTTCAGCACAGAAATCTGATTTGGTTTGCAATGAGAGAGGATTATATCTGTCTAATTTCCTTGTTCAGACGTTTGTGGTGTCAACTGATATGTTAGATAGAAATAGATATGTGATGCAAGTTACCCAAACAAATCACTGCAGCATAGCAAATGCCACAGTTCTGCAGAGCAGCCATTTCAGGTGCATGCACACCAAATGCACAATTGTCAGAGTATTCAGGTGCATGCAAAAGTGATGACTTACATCAAGTGAACAGATCCAAATGATTTTCTATGAAGAGCATGTGTTGTGGCCATGCATGATCAAATTCAACTTTATGTACAGTATATAGCACATTTAAAAGCAACAACTGTTGACCAAAGTGCTGCACAGAAAGAAAAAAAACTAAGCACATAAATGACATAAAAATAAATAAATAATAAATAATATAATATATATATAATATATAATATATATTATATTATATTATAATATTGATAGAGTCATTTTGGTCTCTTATCTGAATTATCATAATGTGTCTAGGGTCCTTAACCTGGTTAAAATGTCCTATTAATTATGGTCTCATAATGGGCCTGTAATACCTCAGTCATGTTAAAAGTACTCTGTACTCTCTACTAGCAGTCTCTCTGTCTACAAGCCAAGGTCGAACTCATGCTACAGGCTTTCTGTGGCAATCTTTTGTTTTAAGAACACTGTATCTAGAATTCTCTTCTACAGCTGTCTCCCTTAGTGTCACCAAATCTCCACTGACCAGTGGGTCAGAGTCAGATGTCAAACCTGTTGACCCAGACATGGGGACGCTGTTGTCCAGAGATAAACTGTAACACCCTCATCCTCCATCATAATCTACCATCATCTACCATCATCAGACGACGACGTAACCATCGCTCTCATCCAATCCGAACATGTCTTGTCAACGCTTTGCGCTTTAATGTCAAATGGTGTGATCTAATGTCCTAATGACCTATATCTCTGTATGACCTGACATCGTCACTAATTTACTCTGTCAGCTGTCACCCTGTCACAGATAAACCTGCCACATGTCCTATAATATCGAAGGGATATAACTTGTTTATGGAACCATAAGATGTATACAAGGATACCATAAGATGAACAACAACTTATTATGAAGACAGCAGGCGCCGTCCATTCTGATGACTTCCTTCTACGTATGAGGGTCTTACAACCAATCAGAAGAGAACACCTATATCTGATGCCATGGATGTCCAACTCTGTATAAATAACATTGTCTGTTGTTAAAACTTTAGTGTGATTATTATTCTTGTCTGTAACTTGTACTGTCTCTGTGTACACGCTCGGGCAATATAGACTGATCATTTTTGACTTACCAGGTGTCTGACTATCATTTCTTTGAGTGTTGACTGGACGGGTATTGGGGGGGTCTTAGTACCAAACCATCTTTTTACATCTTATTATAAAGTTAATTTCTTATCAGCTTTATCAAATATAATATAATATTATAATATAATATAATATAATATAATATAATATATAATATAATATAATATAATATAATATAATATAATATAATATAATATAATATAATATAATATAAATATAATATAATAAAGTAAAAAAAAAAATACATCAAAATCCACTCAAGGGAAAATAAATAAGTCTTGAGTAAGGATTTAAAAACGTTGTTGCACTAGGCTGATTTAATATGATGGATACAATTATGATCATGGAGACTATGGACCATGCATGATGATGGATGACCATGGAGACGGTATAGAGTCTAGAACAGCAAAACGTCCTGTGCCAAAATATTGTTCTATCAAAGCCAATGGTTGAATAGTTCATTCCAAAGGGACTTTATACATGCATAAATATTCCTATTATCACTTGAAATATACTTTGAGCATTTTTTTCTAAAGTAATGTTTGAATGCAGCAGAATCTGAAAATAGAGAATGAATGCTTTTCTATTTTGAAGCATTCTGAAATCCAGGGTAGAATTTATTACTGCATGCACTAGCTTCTTTTTTAACAGCTATTTTTCCAGGTCATTTCTGTATCCTACTGTGTGACATTCTGTAGTGAAACATGTGCTATAAGATTCATATTATTATTTTATTCCTGTTTACAACATTTATGTATGTAGTCAAGCAGTGCTTGGATGGGTCACTTTATTCAGAGGCAAGGGATGCACTTTCCTTGATAGTACATGTTATGCATAATATATCCTGTAAAGACAGTGGAGGTTTTAATGTTTTAAAACATCAGCCAGCAGTGAGCTGGTTGATATTTACAGCAGTGATTCTCAACCCTTTTAATTTCAAGGACCTACAGTTTGATATGCATAAGGCTGTGGACCCCCATTTGATCTCTGGAACCACAATCTACACTAAAATCTATTTTCAGTATTTATGTAAAGCTGCAATCCACTTTCATGTCCTACTGGTCAAATCCTGGTTGCCCACGTGAGTGCCAAACCTTTTACTGTTGAGCTAGAACAGAAAGCTCAATGAGGAGGACAATGGTTTCCATTTGACTTTCATGCAATACCATTTGTTAACCAGTAGGTGTCCTACCTGACCACATGGTTCTGGGAGCGCCATGGAGAACGGCTGCTTTCGTACACGCTCCGTAGCGTCGCAACGCTTTTCCGTCTTTTTAGTATTTTTTAGCCTTCTCTTTTTTTCCTACACCGTCGGGTGTCTGAGGAGTTATGACAGACAAGCACTTATGGACATCAGCACAGCGACTACACACAGATTTCCGGACTTTTTTGCGGAAAACCCTCCACTCGGCTGGGTGGGGGGAGGGCTCCCCTTTGTCCCGGCCGGGACAATGGCACGGAAACGGCGAAGAAGACGGCCAGGTCGACGAGGAAAAAGAGCGGGTCTCCTCGTAAGAACAACAAAACGTGGATATAAACCTGCACTGCCTTCAATCCTGCTAGCGAACGTTAGATCTCTGTGTGAATCAAGAACAGTGACCACTATGGACGACTTACTGGCGCGCGTAAAGTATAAAGTGAGACGAGGAACACGTCTATTGTTGTGCTAACAGAGACGTGGCTAACGGAGTTAGCATCTGATTCTTCCATCACTCCTCCTGGCTTCACCGCGTATAGGAAGGACAGAGACCCTGTACTGAGCGGTAAGCAACGTGGGGGGGGAGTTTGTGCCTTGATCAACAACAACTGGTGCAAAGATGTTAAAATCCTAGATAGTCACTGCTCACCAGACCTTGAACTTTTAATCATAGCCTGCCGTCCTTTCTACCTACCACGCGACTTCAGCATTGTGATTGTAGCCGTTGTTTACATTCATCCTGGAGCTAATAAGGACACAGCTATGAGGGAATTACACCAGGCTATCAGTGCACAAGAAAATCGTCACCCGGACTGCGCAGCCATCTGCCTAGGCGACTTCAACCGGACAGACTTAAAAAAGGTCTTTCCCAAATTCCACCAGCATGTCACCTGCAGTACCCATGGTGACGATATTCTTGACCACTGCTACACGCCCTTCAAGGATGGATACAAAGCTCTCCGCCGCCCACCGCTAGGAAGCTCTGACCACTACGCCATCCAGCTGCTACCTGCCTACAAACAGAGGCTGAAAAGGGAGCCGGTCGTTGAGAAGGAAATCCGAATCTGGTCTGAGGACACAGACGCTATGCTACAATCCTGCTTCTACCAGACTGACTGGGGGATGTTTAAGAACGCCGCTGGGAATAACATCAACGAACTCTCAGACTCAGTCACTGGCTTTATCAGTAAGTGCATAGATGACATAGTCCCAAAAAAGACAGTTCGGATCTATCCCAATCAGAAACCATGGATGGACAGCGTAGTACGTGCACATCTGCATGAACAGGATGCTGGTTTCAAATCTGGCGACGTGGAAACGCGCAACACGACGCGCGCGGCCCTAAACAGCGCCATCAGGAAGGCGAAAAAGGCCTACACAAAAAAGATGCAAGACCAACTCAGCAATGGCGACATCAGGAGCACATGGCAGGCGGTACACACCTTGACAGACTGCAAAACAAGAACCAGAAGCGAGGTGAACCCGCCTGCCTCCCTCCCCAACGAACTGAACACTTTCTACGGCCGGTTTGAGAGCAGCCCCAACCGCGGCAGCCAAGCGGGGCCATCAGCAGCACCAGCAGAGGAGAACCCTCTAACCATCTCGGAGAGAGAAGTGCGTACAGCCTTCGCACGGGTCAACATCCACAAGGCAGCCGGACCTGATGGGATTCCAGGCCGGGTCCTTAAGGCATGTGCAGACCAGCTGGCGGGTGTCTTCGCTGACATCTTTAACCTCTCCCTCTCCCAGGCTGTGGTCCCTGCAGGGTTCAAAATGTCAACCATTGTGCCCATTCCCAAAAAGGCCAAAGTGACATGCCTGAACGACTGGAGACCTGTCGCTCTCACCCCGATCGTCAGCAAGTGCTTCGAGAAACTGGTGAGGGAATACATCAGCTCCACGCTACCTGCCTCGCTGGATCCGTGGCAGTATGCATACCGCAAAAACAGATCCACCGACGACGCTATTGCCATGGCTCTCCACACCGTCCTCTCGCACATGGACAACAAGCTGCTGAAGGACAAATATGTACGTATGCTGTTCGTGGACTACAGCTCAGCATTCAACACCATTGTCCCAGCAATACTTGACAAAAAGCTCAGAGACCTAGGGCTACACCCAAGCATGTGCGACTGGATACAGGACTTCTTGTCCAACCGACATCAGGTGGTGAGAATGGGCAGCATCACTTCCGACCCCCTGACCCTCAACACCGGAGCACCCCAGGGATGCGTGCTGAGCCCTCTCCTCTACTCCCTGTACACGTATGACTGCATAGCCACACATGTCTCCAACACCATCATAAAGTATGCGGACGACACGACAGTGATAGGCCGAATCGTCAACAACGACGAGTCTGACTACAGAGAGGAGATCAACTCACTGGCACTCTGGTGCCGGGAGAACAACCTCTCTCTTAACGTCGACAAGACCAAAGAACTGATCGTGGACTTCAGGAGGCCGCGGAGAGACCATGCGCCCATCCTCATCGACGGTGCTGCAGTGGAAAGGGTCAGCGAGTTCAAGTTCCTCGGAGTACACATCGAGGAGGACCTCAAATGGGAGACGCACACCAAACACGTGAGGAAAAAGGCTCAGCAGCGACTGTACTGGCTCCGCCGCCTGAAGAAGCTCGGAGTAGGACATCGCATCCTCAGGCTGTATTACAACAGTTCTGTTGAAGGCATCCTAACAGGCTGTGTCACGGCCTGGTACGGGAACTGCACTGCCCGAGAAAAGATCAGCCTACAGCGAGTAGTGCGATCGGCAGAGCGGATAATGGGAGACGAGCTCCCAGCGCTCCAGGAACTGTACAAAAAGCGGTGCGTGGTCAAAGCCAAGCGCATCATCAAGGACAAGCACCACCCAAGTCACAGACTGTTCAAACCCCTACAACGACCGCGACCGGGCAAGGGGCTCTACCGCAGTATCAAGAGTTCCACCACCAGGTACTGGTGTAGTTTTAATCCGGCTGCTGTCAGAATGCTGAATGAGGCATAAGCCTTGTTCAGCAGCCTGACAACAGGCGGTGCAGACTTTTTCTGGCTCTTCCTGAACACACCTGTGGATTATACCAGGGACAATGACTTGGACTTAGCTCCCCCTCGGACACACCTGTGGACTACACCAGGTACAAACGACTTTTTGTTGCACTCCCTCATGGAGCTACTTGCGGATTATACTAGGGTCAGTCCACCCTAGGTGGACACGCACTGACCTTTTGCACCTTAATCCCATGTATAACGCACTGACTTTTTTTTGTCTTTTTTATTGTGCTCTTTTTTCTCTAAGCACCTTAACGTCCATATGTATATCATGCACAGTATAAGTATAACATGCACAGTATACATACATTGCTGCTATGCTCAGGCACCTTAGTTTTTTATTATCCCAGGTACTTTGTAAATATGTAGATAACTTGTCTGGCCTTCTGTTGCTCTCTTGTTTTCTCCTTCCCACTTGCCCCCCACCCCTCTTCTTCTCCCCCCCCCCCTCTTCTTTCTATGGAAATTAACGTTGCGATGGGAACGATGTACAAAAACGAATTTCACCCACGTTTTTACCTTGTAAACCTGTGGTGTGACAATAAAACTGATTCTGATTCTGATTCTGATTCTGATTCTAAATGTATTGCTAGAGGAGTACCAGCTACCACCACTGTAGTGTTGTTGTATTGGTCAAAATAATGCTTTATTCTATCAAAATTTAAAAAATAACTTTATGGATTGCATCTTTAACTCTGAAAGTGTACAAATGGAACCAAATGGACCCAACATTTTTATAATAATAAATATCTGTAGTGGGCTGAGCTTTTCCTGGGTTATCCCTAGTTATGTGACTTGATTGATTGATTGATTGATTGATTGATTGATTGAAGTACTTTATTTAGAAAGACATGGAAACAGTACATGGGAGTACAATTCACAATACAATGGTCCTCTAAACTGGATCGCTCATAAAAGCACAAGGCTTAGATCCCCACGGCCACGCACTCAAATCATGATGACATTTAAGAAAACAGACAGATACACACTACTATGCAGAACGTCATACAATCAGCTTACAGGTTACTGGTATGAAAAACAAGAAATATGTACAATAAACAGTTCAAGGAGGGGGGGGGGGTGGAATGGGGGGGTTAGGTTAAGACTTTGACAGGGGCCAGTTTGGGCAGTTTTGAAAGTGAGTAGGGTTTTACACTCCTTTACTCCTTTTGGTACCATTTTCACACAGCGGCCATATGGCTATTAAGTTAATGAAATGCCGCATTTTCAATGTAAGATTCCAAAATGGCCGCCGTGTGAATATGGTCTATTCAGGACAGCTGTGACACCTGGCTGCGGGGCTGATTAATAGTGAACCGTGCACGGCCATCAGTAGAGTAGCTGGCTGGCTTGTGTTTGCCTGGTGGTGTGTTGGGTCGTGGGTGCGGGAGAATGTCATTTGTCTAGACAAAATCTTGAGTTCAGCTCCTGTTGTTTCAGTAGTGTGCTGCTTCATGGACCAGAGTGCAGATGATGGTGTGGAACTCACATTGCCCAGTAGTGTGGCTCTATTAATCTGAGGTAAGGCAGTAGGGCTGGCTATATTGTATTTATTTTAAATTGTATTGATCATTGTCCTTTTATTTATTAGGAGGAGCTCTGTGCTCTGTCCTTATATAAACCAATGTGTGGCTAAATAGGGCGTAGTTAATTAGGCTGTCCTCCCAGTTATAGTCCGGGTGGGTCATATAGTCCTACAGGTGGTTGGTTTGTCACAGATGTAGGCTGGTTATTGGGGTTAGTGCATGTTAACTCTTTACTGTGCCAGCATGCTTTTGTGTATTTTAACCATAATTTTGTGCTTTACTGTGTGAGTGTGTGAAGTGTGACTGTGTGTGCACCAGTCTCGTCTGGTGGCGGTGAAACTGTTAGATTTACCCTCACTCCCTGCCTTCCTCCTGTGTGTGGACACCACTGGCACCCCCCGGCTGTACTGGTAATGTAACTATAGTGTGATTAATGCAATTTTAACGTAGTAATAAAATCATGAGTGCATAACGTAATAACAGATTTTTGCATAATGTAATATGTTACATTAAGAATCTTACGTTCTTAGCTCTGGAAGATATCTAATCAGATAGGCTGCAGTTAAAGACTAGAAAAAGTGCTCCTTGGTCCAGGTTAGGCAGTTATAGTGTGGGCCAACAATGTTCGGAATTTGCCAATCAGGCTGGAATGTGAAAAATCGGACGGATCCGTCTTGATCACTTGACTAAAGAGATAATATATACCGATTTGTGTGATGTTTGGACAACATTTGTAGGAGTAATATAAAAAAATTGTTCTGCAAAAACTCAGCTTCCTGGTGGCGCTATAATAGGGCAATATTGAAAGGGTGGCATTTGTTCCTCAAGGTAGTGCGAATGTGCGTGCAAAGTTTCACCACAATTGGACACTGCGTTCATGATTTGCGGCATTTTGTCCAAAATGGGCCACTCTTGCAAACTTTAGATGTCAATCTTAGCCAATCAGGATGGAATATGAAAAATCAAACAGACCCGTCTTGATCACATGACTATAGAGATCATGTGTACCGATTTGCGTGAAATTTGGATGAAATCTGAAGGAGTAATATCTAGAAATGTGTTTTACATAAGTCCTCCTCCTGGTGGTGCTATAAAAAGCAGATGTGATAAATGCAAGGCAAAGTCACATTTATGAAGCGATCCAATACAGCCAATCCTAGCGTACATTTGGTCGGAGCTTTGATAAATCTGATGGCTGAAACCGAGCGTCATTTAAATAACACGTCCTTAAATATTCTCGAAACGCCCCGATTTTACGACATGAAGAACCAGAATACCACCAAACAGAGCACGGAAACCCAATAAGAAAGAGTTTCGCCAGCTCGCCTCGCTGCCTGTCAAGTCACTCACGCACGCACGCACGCACGCACGCACACACACACGCACCTACTTGCAAGCCCAACTGCGTAACGGTACAATCTTTGTCAACCAAATAGGCTAGAAGCTTACATGAATGACAGATTATGATATGACATCGCCATCACATGACAATAGCCTACATGACTGCTTTATTTTAGTGTAACTTGAACGCACACTGCTCGGTATGGGTTAAATAAATTCATATACACTACAAACATATTCCATTATACGTTTGTATATGAATTTATTTAACCCATACCGAGCAGTGTGCGTTCGAGTTACACTAAAATAAAGCAGTCATGTAGGCTATTCCTATTTCCCAGTGAGACCCGGACTCAGTTTTTTAAACACATCAGTTGTCACCATGGTGAGTTTAAAGTCATCTTCGCGGGCACCTAGATTTTTGTAGAATGCTTGGATGTGCTTTACCTCATATAGCCCAGAATGAGAGGGCAGTATGTTAACCACTGTGGTTGTTATGATTGTAAAGAAGTTGTTTAAGTGATTTGCCACATCCAGCTTATTGTCTCCGCCAGGCCGAAAGGCATAATCGAGACTATGTTTTGCACCCCGTCCGTCCGTCCGTCCGTGTGTGTGTGTGTGTGTGTGTGTGTGTGTGTGTGTGTGTGTGTGTGTGTGTGTGCGTGTGTGTGTCCGTCCGTCTGTGAACAGCTAATCTGTGGCACTGTTGGCTTGATCGCAGCAAAACCAATGCCAATTCAGAACCTATGCCCCACATTTTTCACATGGGCCTGTTATAGCGCCACCTGGAGGCTGCTTTTTGCAAAATATCTTTTTTGACAGTACTCCTACAAATGTTGTCCACAGGCTTGGAAAGAAGCAAAAGTCATTCCACTGCCCAAAGACAGGAAAACATCTTTTAGTGGCTCTAATAGTCGTCCCATAAGCCTGCTACCAGCACTAAGTAAGATCTTTGAAAAGGCAGTGTTCAATCAAATACAAGAATACCTTGCAGTGAATAATGTAATTAAAAACTTCCAAGATGCGTATAGAAAGGGATATTCTACATGTACAGCTCTAGAGCAAATGACAGATGACTGGTACAGAGATCTGGACAACCAAATGATCTGTGGGGCAGTCATTTTAGATTTTACAGCTGCATTTGATTTAATTGACCACAAGCTCCTTTTTAAAAAGCTGGAGTCTCATGGATTTACACCATCTGCTATTGCCTGGATGGCAAGCTATCTGATACATAGAGCACAAAGTGTCTTCTTTAATGGAAGTTTCTCAGATAGCAGGTATATGGAATGTGGAATTCCTCAAGGGAGCAGCCACTTATGAACTCCATCTTTACAAATGATTTACCTCTCGTCCTAAAAAATGCCAAATCAATGATGTATGCCGATGATACCACTGTATATGCATCAGCAAAGACATCTGAAGATTTAAATGCCAAGTATGAGCCTTTACTCACTGGGCAAATACGATGAGCACCTAGCAAGTCTCTTTCCATTGACCTTCATAGGGCATATAACCTCAGTTATTACTCCAAACAAGCAGTAATAACCTTCATATATGTACTGTATGTATTTTACCCGTGCCTTTATATGTCGGCCAACCACTTTGGTATAATCCTAAATAAGCAGTAAATACACACATCATTATGAATGAATGAATGAAATTTTTATTTTCGAATGAAATTTTTATTTTCGTGTCATGCCACCATTTTGGCCCATCCCATATGGGATTATATGACACATTACACAAAAAGAAAACAAGACATTAACAGTCCATTAACAGTCCTTCCTGTTCATATTACGTCCTTCCTTATAACATACCACTTAAATAAAACATGCGTATAGTACTTAGTACTACAAAATAAGAACAAAATAAGAAAAAAAAGAAAAAAAAAAGACAATGCCATTTTACATATAAATGGCCCTCCTCCTCATTGACCAGGCCTTGTCAAGAAATGAAGCAAATGAAAAAATGTCATGTTGAAAGAGACTTTTCAGTTTCTCTGAATCCTCCAACCACACAAGTTCATACTTAGGATATACCTTATTAAAAAGTCTCTGCCTGATAGAGTTGTAGAATGGACAATACAAAACAAAATGCATTTCATTTTCGATTTCATTAAGATCACACAAACCACATAATCTATCCTCCTCAACCGTGCCTACATATCTACCCGTCTCAATATGAAGATCAAGTATGCCAGCCCTGATTTGAGCACATAGGCTTCGTTTCTTTTTTGACAAATGATACAATACATAATTTTCTGGACAATAGACATGCTTTATCTCACAATAAGTACGGAGCTTTGGTTTACACCATATATCCAGAGCCCATCTGTCCTTTATTTGTTGAAAAATAGTTTATTTTATTACCATAGTCTCTACTTTTTCTTTGTTATAAAAATGGTCTTCATACCCTGATCTCAAAAGAATGTCATACATGTCCATTATAATCATAATAATATCACAGGCGTCGGAGGCATGGAATAACCCAACAGGAACTCTGACCTACATAAATCATCGAGGTCTCTTGCTGTGTTTTGTTCTCTCTTTTCTGAGGTACTGATTCACTTTATTAATAACTCTCTTTTTATTTTCTTTCTGGTCGCCGGGAATTATCGCCTCGGCCTGGCTAAGAATGAACATCTTTAGGTTCTCTGGGAGTTCCTTTTTCTCCCTGGAACCATCCCAGTTTACCGTTCCGTTCCATCTCCTATATGTCTTTTTAGTCACGGCCCGCTGAAATATTAGTTTGCCTAAGGTGCCAGCATTGTTATTGCATTTTCTAGTAAGGCGCGCAATTTCAATTTCTGTGAATTCCTTAATGTCTATGTCTTGACATTGGTTGAGTAGTTCAGGCTCGTCTGCCTCGCTGAGCTCGTTTTCGTCTTGGAGCACAGCTTTTTCTGACACCAGCCGCTGCTGAGAGAGGGAGAGATAAAGATCGCTATTTTAATTTTCAGTGGCCTTTCAACAACAGGATAAGACCAGGGTTGCCAACATTTTGTCAGGGGATATAAAAAAATCTGGGAACAAATTCTTTACCAAGAAATGTCTTCACCATTGTGTTTATAAAGCTGTCTAGTAACACATCTCACAAAGACTGAAATTCAGTTTCCCAAGGGGAATCTGTGACAGCTGCTGAAAGTTGGGGTACCCTTCCTAATGCGGAAAAAAATTACAAAATGTAATTCTGCTTGAAGTATCATGTGAGGGGTCAAACTAGGGGTTTTTCATGATTCTGAATCGATTGCAAGCATTTGTTTTGCACGAAAAACACTCATTGGTCGGTCATAGACACTTTTCCAGGTCATCACATACCATTGTGTAAAAAGACGAGAATCGTTCAAATGGTGATACAAGTGTGAAATCAAGTGTGAAATTAGGTGCAAATCATCTTTGGAGGTCACTCTTCGATTTAAGAAACCGTCTTTGCCTATACTTTTGTGAGGTCAATCACCAAATGAAATCACCAAATAAAATATTACTCCCATTGTATGTTTTTGAAAATGTTCAAACAGGAGTTACCATTTATAACCGTCAAAATATAACACATTTCAAAAACATGTCATAGAACTGTTCATGCTCACAGACAAACTCAGGGATTAAAGCAAAGAAAAATCTCATGTATACAATTTTGTCCCCATCTGGTTCTGTTTTCTGTGTCTTCCTCTGTGACTCCTGCATGTCCTCTCTCACCGCATCCTTAGACCTCCTCTTTGGCCTTCCTCTTCTCCTCTTACCTGGCAGCTACATCTTCAGCATCCTTCTCCCTATGTACCCCTCATCTCTCCTTTTCACATGTCGATTCATATGTCAAAACCATCTTAACCTTCCCTCTCTTGCTTTATCCCCAAACCTTCTAACCTAGTCTGATCCTCTAATTCAGTCCTTACTTTTAACTCCTAATGAGAATCATAGCATCCTCAATTCTGCCACCTCCAGCTGCGCTGCCCGTCTTTTCATCAGTGCCACCGTTGCCAAACCGTACAGCATGGCTGGTCTCACTACCGTCTTATACATCTTCCCTCTCACTGGTTACCTTTGTCCCATTATATTTGTCTTGCCAATCGTTGCAGATCCTTCTTGGTGTCCAACTTCTCATCCTCTTTACCTACCCCTCACCACCCCTCTCTTCGCCTAACCCCTGGTCTACTTGTTCTCATGCCTACTTTCTTCATCTCTCTGGGTGCCTTTCTTATCTGCTCCCTTAGCTCCACACAGCATTGTTCATTCTTCATCTTCCACCATTTGTTCTTCACACCTAACATCAGCTCTCAGTACTTAACACAGGACTTAAGCCGTGCTACTCATACACGGAGTTGACGGTGAGCGGGATCGAACCTATGACCTTGTGGTCTAAAGGCGAGTGCTCTACCAACTGAGCTACCCGGACACATATGCTCATTCTCATCACTCTGTCTGACCTCCTCTTCATTTCTCCTCTCGTCCACCCCATGGTAGAACAGTTTAAAACCCCCTCCAACACTCATGGTCTTGCCCATTGAGATTAATAGTCTCTTTTAGAAGGGAGACCTGGGCTACATGAAGGTAGCTATAATGGTGAAATGTTTCCTAAAATGTGTAAGAAATATAGATATGACCTGTTGATTTGGCGTCCATCTTGAAAAATGACCGGCATGTTGGATTTAAAATTGTCTGCTAAGGAGTGGCTTTGGTGCAAAAAAAATGCTTGCAATGGATTCAGAATCATGAAAACCCCCTAGTTTGACCCCTCACTTGCTACTTAAAGCAGAATTCAATTTAGATTATTTTTTTTCGCATAAGGTTAAGGGTACCCCAGCTTTCAGCAGCTGTCACAGATTCACCCAGTGTTACTAGAAACCTTTACAAACACATTGGTGAAGACATTTCCAAGACCTCAAGACCTACTTATTCACTCTTGCTTTTAGCTGACTTTTTGGTTGATTTTTAAATCTCTGTGTTGTTATCCATGTCCTCAATGTATTGCCTGATTCACTGCCTTTTTGCTATTATTTTAATGTTGTTTTATGCTTTTGCTTTTCTTTTTTGCTTTATTGTTAAATTAGTTGTAACTGTAATTGTATTCTTGCTCTGTAAAGCACTTTGAGCTGCATTTCATGTCATGAAAGGTGCTATACAAATAAAGTTTATTATTATTACTTCAGCCCTATATATATTTCGGCAATTAGTTTGATAGAACTTCACCACAGCTTCCTTTTTTTAGCTTGTGACGCACGTTACTTTATTTTATTTATTGATTTATGCACTGGCACAATAATATTCATTCATGTCATTGATAAGTAGCGGCCCATTTTCCCGTCTCGTTTTGAGATATGTAGAGTCTACTCTTCACAGGGAATTGTTGAAACTGAACATGGTACATTTTTGACATTAACTAATGGGACAGCGGAAGGTCTAATAATGATAACAAACTGACCGAACACAGGGAATAGTAGAAACTGAGGAAATATGTTTGGCATTAATTAATGGAATGGCGGAATTCTACAAAGAGAAGAATGGAAGCTGAACAAGTTTAAACAGTGATATGCATGGGATTCGATCTGGTGAGCAGAGATGAAAATTTACTATTGCCAATGACATTAACCAGTAGGAGCGCGAGGTAATAAATGTCACATCTTGTACGCAACACACAGGATCTTTCTCTGTCTTTCTATAAAAGGAAAAAAAGCCTTAAATTATTGCCCAATATTGTGTAATAAATACTTTATGGCAAATATGTTTGCCCCAATGCCCCACCACCCAAACCGAAATAAACAAACAAACAATTTTTCAATTCAAATGAGCTATTGGCATGACAAAACATATGTTTACATTGCCAACGCAAGTGTCAAAACATAATAAACATAATAAATGTTTTAAAAGAAAAACATTGGTAAAGTATGTACAGTTGGAGGGGATAACTAAAATATGCTTGTCTTGTCTCTTGTCTCTTGTCTCTGTGAGTGAGCAAGTAGCCTTGCATGGCGGAGCAACAAGGCAGTAGATCGCTGCTGCCCCTAGTGGCACATAGTGGAAAGTTATGCGTGACTTGCATGTTGTGTGAGATAGACCAAAGGAAACGTGCCAATCTCAGTTGCAACCAACTGTATGATGTTTTTTCATTATTGTATATTATTGTTTGTCTTTAAATGTTTTGATGAATTGAATACACAGGACCCCAATGGAAACAAGCTGTAAGGCTTTCTTGGGTTTATCCTTTTAGCATCTTTTTGTATGAAACTGTACCTCTGTGCTTTTTTTGGCAAACTGTTAATAAAGTATTCAATCAATAAAAAAAACTTAGATAATGTAATAACAGTGCATAATGTAATAACGTCTCATATTGTTGAGAAAAGTGTTACATCGTATTAATTAGTATCAGTATCATGGTCAGTATCATGGTCATGAAAAACTGACGATGATACTGAAATGATACTAACCATGATACTGACATGATACTGGCCATGATACTGACATGATACTGACCATGATACTGACCATGATACTGACATGTTACTGACCATGATGCTGACCATGATGCTGACCATGATGCTGACCATGATACTGACCATGATACTGACCATGATGCTGACATGATACTGACCATGATACTGACATAATACTGACCATGATGCTGACCATGATACTGACCATGATACTCACCATGATACTGACATGATACTGACCATGATACTGACCATCATGCTGACCATGATACTGACCACTGGCCATGATACTGATTATTACGATGTAACACTTTTCTCAACAATATGAGATGTTATTACATTATGCACTGTTATTACATTATGAGCGGCTACGTAAGGTTCTTAATGCAACTCATTAGATTATTACATTATGGAAAAATCCGTTATCACGTTATGCGCTCATGATTTTATTACATTATGAGCTTATTATTACATTATGAGCTTTTATTAAATTTAGTTTATTACATTACGAACCGTTATTACCTTATGAGCCGTTATTACATTATGAGTTGCTACATGCCCTGGTTGGTTAAATATATTACAATAAATATGTGTGATGAATCAGTCCAACGGTTTCTGAGATTAGCTACAGACAGACAGACAGACAGACAAACAGACAGACCCTCTCATGGACAGCTAACCTCTTACAGAGCCACGGTGTACAGAATTCTGACTACAGAAGCATACCATGTCTTGTAGCGGCTTTTGCATGGCCTGGAACTGTCCCGTCAATTTCCGGATATATTCATCCTTTTCCAGTACCTATACAGGATCAAAACAAACATGGACGTACATAAATTCTACATAAAGGCTACATACAATAAAACATTTGGTACAAATAAAATAGCATTCAGTGCCGTGAAGTTAGAAATTGCACATTTCACTGAACAAGATAATAAAAGCAACGATGTCATGAGATGTCAGAAGGTCGTCTGCACGCCTTCAAAACATTTTTATATCTCAGTTATGTGTGCTTGTATAGCTTTACCATATAGACGTTAGCAAGTGATGCAATGCTAGTGTGCTGCCATATATTCTGGTCCACAGTGGCCGGCCACAGCGCTCTTCAGAGTGGACACAGGTGGCTATCACTGGCCGGTGCTTTTATTGATCTAAAATGGCGATAGTGTCTGAACGGTTGTACCGGGACGGGGACAGCTTGTTGGATCCGCCGATCGAGACCGATGCCTCAATTTACGGTTATTTCCAGTTGAGCTGGCTTGACCCCGTCTAGAAGTGTGATGTCTCAAAGAGTATGATCGACATCTGGAGCAAGAGTGACGCTGCGAAGAGTGAGATCGTCATCTGGGATGGTCTCGTGGTCGCTCTGAGGAGGCGTGATCTGGAGAGTAGGATCGACGTCTGGAACGTGTATGACTCCACCGCCCAGTGGTATTATGTCCTGAAGAACAAGATCCAGGTCTAGAACTGGTCTGTTGTCAAAGGTTTGTTGTCTGGAAGAATCATGGTCCTTAAATCATGGTCATCAAAGGACCATGATAAATATTACAAAAGGAAATGACTGTTATTCAAAGGCTAGGACCCGCCAGTGGTATCTGATTAGAATTTAAACCTTAAACTTAGCGCTCGGGTGGCGCAGTGGTAAAGTCACTGTCCACCACCACGGAGGTTGTGGGTTAAAATCTACCGTGGTGCATCCGGCTTTGTCGAGCGTCTACACGAACACGATTGGCACGTGCAGGCAGAAGACAGTCCTACAGGAGGGCAATGTGGTACAACGGGGTTGTACCCGGGCTCACGAGATTGGCTCGCCCCCCGACGGGGCTCGGTCGGGATTGCTTGGATTGTTTGGGCGATACAATTGTTCTCCCCAATCGGCCTGGGAGGGGGGTGGGGACTTTACACACTGCAAAAAATGGCCATCTAAAAATAAGAAAAAAAAAATGTAATACAAGTGTATTTTGATTGAAACAAGCAATCTAATCTGCCAATGGAACTAGTATACTTTAGCTTGTCAAGATGTCTTGAAATAAGATGTGATATGTGGGCTTTCAAGATAAAAATACATCTTGGAATTAGTAGGAAAAACTAATTGTGAGCTATATTAACTAATATTAAGTTATATAATAGATCAAATATTTCTTGAAGTTAGCTGGAAATACTCAAATTAAACAATTGTTACTAATATTAGGAAATGCTTTTTGTGTCATAATAAGACATTTTGTCCTGTTTGGCAAGCCTATTCATTTCAAATCAAGCATATGCATCTTATTCTAAGCTCTACAAAAGTGATATTGTTCTAGATATAAGACCCATCACCCAGTTTGGCAAGCCTATTCATTTCAATTCAAGCGTATGCATCTTATTCTAAGCTCTACAAAAGTGATTTTGTTCTAGATATAAGACCCATCATCGTCTTGCATTAAAGAAATACAATTTATTTTCTATGTATACCTTATATAAAATACAGTACGTGCAGCATCACATGGCAACTTCACAGTATACATACAGTGTGTCTGACTGGAGCACCATTCACCCTTCCCTCCAACCATTGACTGGACTGAGCCCATTCACAACATAAAAAAGAAAACATAAAATAATATTGCACTGGCATTAGATGCTTTCAATACTTTTTGGCTCACAGTGTACTGAATTAAAATAAATACATGTACACACAATATTGAAAATCGCAGAACATGTCAAATGTGTATAACATTGAGGTCATACCTGAACATATGACCAATGTCATGTCCCTCAAAACACGTACAAAGTGCTTACTGTATATTTTCACATTCAAATAGGGCATTTCTTTAAAAGGGCAAGAACACAAGGTAGGGTTGCCTTGGCATGATACAACTCCAAGGTGGACAATAAATCCAAAATAGTCATTAGAAATTGATCAATATGCTCCTCATTGACTTACATTGTACAGTGAAACAGCTCTCAAAGTCTCTCCTTTAGCCCGTACACAAACAGCTGATTCAGACATTATAGAACATCACAAAACCCATGTTTTTCCTTTTTAAATTTAAGATTTCAACTTCCACTTGATTTTACTATTTGAAGATCCGGATGCGGATCCAGTCCAGGTTTTGTTCCTCATAAAAATAGTTTTATAAAAAAAAAAGGGGAAAAAAACAGTACTGGGTTTTATGATGTTCCATTTTGTCTTAATCAGCTTTGTTTGCGTTTGTTTACGTGCCAAAAGAGTGACTTTGAGAGCTGTTTCACTATACAATGTAAGCCAATGAGGCAATGGACCAATCATTTTTGATTTCTTGCCTACCTTTGGAGTTGCATCATGGCAAGGTAACTACACAATCCAAACCTCTACCAATATTTCCTCTACCCTGATATTTTAAGATTCAAAATAAAGTTATTGCTTTAACACAAACAGCTGGTTAATATAACACATTCCTCAATATAAAGTGCAGTGTAATAACATTCAAATTAAACGGTTCGGTATTGAACATGTACTGCTCGGCTAACAAGGCTACATAGAATTTAAGGCTGTGGATTGCAGCCTAGAATACTATCTAGGCTGTGGATTATAGCAAGGATGGGGATGGGGGTACTTCAGTCCACATCTGACCATAAGCTTTAGTGGCCGATGAAAGCTTTCCAATCGGCCATGAATTTCTTGTAAGATGGAGTGAGGTCTCCCTCATGGATTTCGTCCATGAGGACCTCCGTTTGTATGACAGAAGGCAGAGTGGCTACACACTTGGTACCTAAGGTGTAGGGCATAATAGTAGGCCATAAGGTACAAAACACCCTCTGCTACCTCACATTTTGGGAGTGTATGTATGGGCTCATCTCCTATAGCCAGGAGGAAGCCGGACTCACTCACAATCAGCACAGGAGAGGATAGAGGACGCTTCTTCAAGTACACATTGGGGTCTTCTTTTTCCTTTAACACAAAACACACACATCCGTCTATCAAGTAATGCACTTTTGTTTCAATGATCATTTCATTTGTTAAACCTGAGCCAGCTAAATCCTGATTATATTATTATATATATTATATGCAGGACCTTCAGCTATAACTATTTCAACACATCAGATTGTGTTGCTTTTGACAAGTGAATATTATACTGTAATGTTGTACACAGCTCACCTCCAGGACATGCACCAGAGCCTCACTCGCGTCTCCTAGCCTCTTTGGAGCAGCAGTCGTAGAGGGGAACAGTGATGGCAGTGCACGGAGGACCATGAGAGCCTGTTGAACTGTTGAGGAAAAGATTCATTACATTTATACTTAGATAAAAATGCACAATCAATGATCTACAATAGATATCTCTATATATATTTAAGACAAAAAGAGAGATAGAGACTTGCACATCAACGTGATATATCCACCCAACATCAAGTGCTTACTTTTGGTCATTCCCATTGGAGGTTTCATCATCTTTTTCGACACGCCATAAAACTGCAGCTTCTGGCAGAAGTCGTGCCATCTTCCTTTCAGTTCATCAATGTAGTCGATGTTATTCTTGTCCAGGATGAGGCGAAGTTCCTCCATCACCTATGAAATATTCAATATATAAACACGTTTGAATGCATCATCTAGGAGGAAATTGGCAAAACATTGGTAGATGTTTTGAATTATGCCTTTCACTTACATGTGCAATGAAATGGAAGCACGGATATCCCTCTATAATTTTGTTGTATTTGTCCTCATCGCGAACGGAATCTGAATCGATGAATGCTCTTCTGGCTTTGAATTCCAAATCCTGGAGCTGAGAAACAGACTTGTGGTTTGCCTGTAGGGTTTTGTGGAGCTTGGCCATGGTTGCTGGACTGTCGGACTCGGAATCAGGACTGTCGATGTCTGCCGGCTTGTTAGCTAGAAGACACAAAAATACATCATTAAAGTCAAGTAGCTCTATATTCTGATAATAATCATAGTGTGTTTGTTCATTAACAGGGTTCTCCTGTCTCTCCATCTCTACTAAACATAAAATGCATTTTCAGTTTGGGATACCAATTTTATCAAATCAGAAGAGAGAACTCATAAAGGATAAACACGTGAAATTGGAATTGATGACACAAAGTAGTGAGGAGACAAAATGTGTGAACTAGGACACTATAAAATTCTAGCTGAAATGGGTACCCTCTCCTGATTGCCTAAAATTGGCAACACAACTGTTAAATGTATGTTCTGTTTATTAAAGAGCTGGAGAGACACGGTTGTGTTATGCAAACACAACATAAAATAAATACATAACATTTGATATGAATGAGTGATTATAAAGTAAAGTAGTTGCTGCACATGATATTGGATGATTCAGGTCTCTAATAACAGTCAAAGCAGAATGCACATTTGCCAATACTAACCCTTCTACTTTATTTTACGAGTGCATCATGAAAACCAAATTGTGATATGGGTTAATTAGACCTGTAAACATCACAAAAATATGAACCCCTACACGGGTAAATGTGTAAATATAAATTTGAAGGTCACCTCTTTCTGGGGTCGTATTCTCCTCTGAGGAGCAGTCTAGAATGATGGTCGAGTCACTCGAAGAATCGATTTCCTCTGTGTCAGTTGGCTGCTCCAGACGGGGCATCATCGGCTGCGGGCGGTGCTTCTTTGAAGGTCTCCCATCTGGAAAGATCTTTTGGGGGGATCTCAGGTTCTGCAATCGTTTGAATAGCTGTCCATACACAGTGACCTGCACAAGACAAAAGTAAAGCAGTCTAAACTCCACTTAAAATGCCAACACTGTAGTCATGAACTGGATACATTTCACTTACCCATGTAGTGTTATTGTTCAGGTCCTGCAGCATGGGGTAGTACAGGACTATTCTTTTTGCCATATCTGTGACTTCTGGTTGTGATGGGTATCGGTCAGATTCAGCATCCCCCTTTGCCCTCAGGATTGCGATCATACTGGTCATGGTGTTACGGATGAGCCGGCATCTGAGGTCCTTGGACATTTCGCAGTTCCGCTCTTCACCCCTCTTCGCCAACACAAAGTATCGTTTTCGGACGTGCTCAAGTTTGCTGTCTGTGTATACGTAGCCTGGGATGGATATCTTCACAACCTTTTCAGGGGTTGTGTAGTTTGCAGCTGGACATCCTCCAACAGGTGTTGAAGTCTGTGGCAGTGGTGACTTGTTAGCAGAAGTAGAACCGCCTGAGTCTTCTCGGCCAGATTCCTATAAAATAAAAGATTATGAAGTACTGGCAAAACCAACATTTCCTTTTTACTGTGTTGTTAAACTGCACTGACAACATAGCACAAGAATGTTTAATGCGCCAGCTAACCGAACACCAATGAATATCTGAACCAGAGGATATTGGAGAAATGAATTAACAATTGTTGATCATGGTTTGCATTATTACTCTGTTAAGCAGAACAATAAACAGTTTTGTGGTATAATAAATCAATAAAAGGTAGGCTTGGAGAATGCCTAATGGTGTTACAGCCTAAACAAGTACCAATGCAACAAAGTTAACTTAAAGTTAGTCCATTTAAAAATAATTTAACAACTGAACACTTCTATAAGCCATCATGACTTATATAGGTTGCTACTTAATGCTGTGTTATTGTTAGAAACTGACCTCGACATCAACATGACCTGAAGACTGCCAGACTGCTCTTCTCCTCAAGAAGTTTTCTGGGCCTGGTAAAAGATCCCGCAAGTCTGAACGAGTCAGGGTGCGCATCATTGCCTCACTGATGCTTGCAGCTATAGGAAAATAGGTAATAAAAACAATATCAAATATTGCCACCTGGTTGCTGGGCCAACTGGAGTCTGGGGACTGGAGCTGCAAATATTATTAAGTATTCTAATATTTTTTAGAAGTGTTTTTATAATATTAATTAAACTGATTTGATCCAGGGGGTCGTCAGCTAAATGACTGATAATTAGGAACCAAATGGACCCTTACCGGTCCATTTGTACACAGTTACACAGGTTAACAGGTCTGTAACCCTCTGAGTTACTGCTGCATCCATAAATACAATAACAAGCACATAGGTGGCTTTATATCTAACCATCTATATAAAATTCGAAATAATAGCCCTACAAAAAAGGTATATAAAAATAATGTTTAACTAGAACTTTGTCACTAGACAAAATTACAGGTTAATGAGAGTAAATACAATTATTTTTGTATACTAGCCTGCATGTTCCAGTTATCCAAAGGGTTTGGCATATGCACAATGTCCCATTTCACAAGTTTCCAAATGAATAAAAACCTTTGAAAATAGCAGATCTACAAGCTCACAACGCGTCACAAATGTGAGCTTGTAGATTGGCTATTTTCAAATAACCAAAGCATCTAGGTCTGAATTGGTATGTTTTACAAAGTAACTTGAAACTAAAGTTCTCAAATAATTGTAGTAGAGTAAAAGTATAACATTTGACTCGGATGTAGTGGAGTAGAAATAAAGTTTTGAAAATTGGAAATACTCCAAATAAAAGTACTTCAAAATACCTCAGAATTGTGCTTAAATACAGTACTTGAGTAAATGTACTTGAGTTACTTTCCACCACTGCTTTTACTTAAGTAAAAAAATGTAGTACTTTTTCCACCACTGGTCATTTCTCACATCTATAACAAATCAAACTTCATTAAAAGCGTCAGAATAGGTACAATATGATGGACAATTGGACATGCCAAAAAATTACAGATTTACAAGCTCACAAGTATCTGACATTATGTTTAAAAATATTTGCATGCATATTACCCCTTAAAGTCGACACAGTGAAGTCATCCATGTTGTTATGGCAGCTAGCTGGTTAGCCACTTAGCCCAGCTTCTTGGCTGCATTCTGCTAGTGTGTACAAACAAACAGATGCATTTCAGACATAAATAACATTCACCGTTAATGTAATCAACTTCAAAAGTAAAATCTAATGTTGTATGTAACTTACCAGCAATAACGTGTGGTTTCAAATCAGGTTCGTTGGTAAACTTTGATAAAGTTGCAGAAAAATAAGACAGTGTTCTCATCATCACCTGGGAGCTGTAATCAAGCTCAGCGCACAGCTGTGTGTGTGAAACTGACGTCAAAGGAGCCGCCCATGGGTCGCTACCATTTCCAAAAGGAGGGGGGATTTGTGACACTAATTCATTCATGAATCAATTTAAAACGCATAGTTTCTTAATTGATGAGGGGTTTATAACATATGTGTACGTAAACATTAGTTTTTGTTCCCTACATTTTGTGCAGTGGAATTAAAATGAAAATATAAGATAACTGAAATATAACTATACCCTACATAGTCTGGTATATTATGGACCGGCAGTGGTGGAAAAAATGACTAATTTTTTTTACTTAAGTAAAAGTATCAATACTGCAATGTAGAAAGATATACTCTGTTAAAAGTAAAAGTCTGGAATTTAAAATTTACTTGAGTAAAAGTACAAAAGTATTGGTATAACAATGTACTTAATGTACCAAAGTAAAAGTAGTCATTATGCAGAATTTCCCTTTTCACAAGTTTTCAAATGTATAAAATGTATACAAAATCTTTTGAAAATAGCAGATCTACAAGCTCCGCACTGTGAGCTTGTAGATCTGCTATTTTCAAATGGCCTAAATGTATATAGGGTTGAAGGAATACAAGTCAGGTGGCCTGAGGTGGGCATCAGGGCACCCATAGAGTTATAATATATCACCATATTTTTGGGACAACTGGGCACCAAAACCATCTGAGCACTAGGGACATGTGGGCACCTGGACGAGTGGGCACTTAGGGGTGGAGACATGTGGGCACTAGGGACCTGTGGGCACCTGGACAACTGGGCACTAGGGACATGTGGGCATTTGGGCAACTGGGCACTAGGGACAAGTGGGCACTAAGAACATGTGGGCACCTTCACAACTGGGCACTAGGGACATTTGGGCAGCTGGACAACTGGGCACCAAAACCATCTGGGCACTAGGGACATGTGGGCACCTAGACGAGTGGGCACTTAGGGGTGGAGACATCTGGGCACTAGGGACATGTGGGCACTAGGAACATGTGGGCACCTGGTCAACTGGGCACTAGGGACATGTGGACAACTGAGGGGGTCCCTGTTTCATCTCTCTCTCAGCTAAGGGGGCCATGCTTTATCTCTCTCTCTCTCTCAGTTAAGGGGGTCCCTGTCTCATCTCTGTCTCAGCTAAGAGGGCCCAGATGGTTTTGGTGCCCAGTTACCATCTGAGCACTAGGGACATGTGGGCATTTGGGCAACTGGGCACTAGGGACAAGTGGGCACTAAGGACATGTGGGCACCTTCACAACTGGGCACTAGGGACATTTGGGCAGCTGGACAACTGGGCACCAAAACCATCTGGGCACTAGGGACATGTGGGCACCTACATGAGTGGGCACTTAGGGGTGGAGACATCTGGGCACTAGGGACATGTGGGCACTAGGAACATGTGGGCACCTGGTCAACTGGGCACTAGGGACATGTGGACAACTAAGGGGGTCCCTGTTTCATCTCTCTCTCAGCTAAGGGGGCCCTGCTTTATCTCTCTCTCAGTTAAGGGGGTCCCTGTCTCATCTCTGTCTCAGCTAAGAGGGCCCAGATGGTTTTGGTGCCCAGTTATCCCTAGTGTCCAGATGGTTTTGGTGCCCACATGACCAGTTACCATTTTTTGAAAGTCATCAGTGGTTTGATTGATTGATTGATTGAATATTGTATTAGGCAAACAAATGTAAAACAGCACAATTACATTTAAAATACTTTGACTAAAAGGTCCGTCCAAAAAAGTCCTTGCGGTCTAGTTTCCATTGAGGTCCTTGGTATTCAATTCATAGTCATATATAGTAGCACCAAACAGTTCAAATATCAACAAAACAAAAAAATGCAGAGTTTGGTCTTTAGAAAAACATTTATATTGTAAATTCATCATTGTATTGTTTTGAATGCCAACCTCTCTCTACAGTTGGGTGGAATGATCAGTATTTAGTGTATGAGGTAGAAGTTCCTTACCAGGCTCAAGCCAATATTTTTGTTGATCCTGGAAATCTTGTTGATTATATGCCATACTACTATGTGACATTAAATAATAGAAAGTACATGCCGATTAGGTATAAGCTCACAGACGTCATTGCACATGCTTAATGTTGTGTGGGGAAGAAAGAAAACTGACTTTTCTGGATATAAACTAAGTCTATGTCTTGATATG
Source organism: Gymnoscopelus braueri (assembly GCF_963280865.1). Taxonomy (NCBI): domain Eukaryota; kingdom Metazoa; phylum Chordata; class Actinopteri; order Myctophiformes; family Myctophidae; genus Gymnoscopelus; species Gymnoscopelus braueri. Next base: position 53,169,199 of record NC_137605.1, read on the forward strand.
AGAGGATACATCTTTTACAAATAACACAACGCCTTAAAAAATGTGTGATATGCCAAAAAAGCTTGTTTTATCCAAGACATGACTCAATACCAGATAATTTCAAGATTTTATCACTCACCAAGACATTCAAGTTACACTGTATGAAAACAAGCCCCTATATCTCACAGAAATAAGACTGGTTAGATGATTGTACCTTATATTAAGTGTGATGAGGCATTTTGAATAGAAATAAGCCAGATGTACTTCATAAGATTTTGATTTTTTGCAGTGCACCTTATTGGGGAGCGGTGTACAACTTTCAGACTATCCCCACCCTCCCCCCCCCCTCCCTCCCTCCCTCCCTCCCTGCTTCGGGGGAGACCGGCTCCACCACGGCATCCATCTTTGTTTACATCGAGTGGACATGTCACTTAGTCGCAATGTAATTAATTATAGGGCTCAGCAACCCAATAATGATGGTCTATTGGTGCTGTTTTGGCCCAAATAACTTCTCGATTTTATATTTTATATGTTTTGATGACATTTGGCCTGGATCTTTATATCTGTCACTGCTGCTTGTCCCAGTGGGATGAATGGAGAGGACTTCACCCACACACTGCAGCAGGTAAAGTGCCTATAATGATTAATTGGACATAATCACTGAGTAGTGTAGACCCTAGGGAAAGACTCGATTTTATATTTCATATTATTTAAAAAATATTTAGCTTAGTTGTTATGTAGCAGTTAAAGGAAGGACATATGCTAACGAAATTAGCGCGTTAGCATCATCATATTAACAGGGGTTTATACAGGCTCAGTGGGGCATGAATCATGATCACTATATCGTCGGTGTCCGGGACGAACCAGCTAACTCCATTTTCAGCTTTTCTTTTTTTTTTTCATAAATCAACGCTATTGAACACCCTTTACGTCTGTGTAAAAAATCTAAACATTTGAACCAATGAAAAGTATTAAAAAGCGCCTCTGACGAAACCTCCCAACTCCATTGGATCCTCAAACTGTCCGTCAAAAACAAACAACTCCCCCTCTCTACTCTGCTGCAGCCTTCTCACAACACAGAACAGAGCGCGCTGCGCAGTGAACGAGGAGGAGTATCACGTAAACAAACTCCCCGTAGTCTGTTAAAACTATGCAGTGTACCTGTTTATCAAACTTAGCACTGACGCTAATGTTATGAAAACAAGTAATTATATTTCTAAAATCTATGAAGTGTTTAATGAAGAGAGCAATGTGACAAGAAGAAAGGAGTTGATAGCATTTCTGTCGCGACTCGCGCTAGTTCTACTGAAACTCCAATTCTGTGAACCCCTCTTTACAAAAGTTATTGTAATATTTAAAGTCCTGTTTATTATTGTTGGCCTATATAAGTGTCATGAAGCATCAGGGCATTAATTCACACGTTGTTGTGATGCATTGTGAGCTTGGAGATCCATTGTTAGCTTTTGGAAATTTGTACCCTTTTGAAACCTCTCCCTCAGCAGCAAGTGGAGCTATTGTTGTTTGGACACCTAACTCCATTTCAGCTTGATTTCTGCTCGTCTGAAACTACTATCTCCACTTGTGCTGGATTTGGGTAAAGTGGTGATAATATAATGACACATGCAAGTATCTGATTATATATAAAGTCACTATACCAACTTTGATGAGGCAGTATTGCTTTGTTTTTAAAATATAAGGTTTTCTTCATTTCCTGAAAAATGTATATTTTGGTTTCCTGAACAATGAGCGTTTTGGAGTTAGCAGGTTCGGGCTGGACAGCAGAGATATGCTCCTTAAATGCTAGGAAAGACTCGACTTTATATTTAATTAAGATTAAGATTTGTATGTTAACATTTGATGTAAAAACGATTTGACTGTTGTTGTTGTTGTTAGCCATCTGTAGCAACCCATTACATTAGGGCAGGGGTCTTCAACAGGGGGTCCGGGACCCCTAGGGGGTCCTCAGAGTTACTACAGAGGGTCCGCCAATGTGTGTGTGATAGGAACTTTTTTTTACACGCATGTAACATTGTGTTTAGGCTGTCTGATCATCTTTAAATTAGCGACATTAGCGCGCTAGCATCGCTAACGCTAACAGACGTTTTAAGGCTCTGTGGGGCATGAAATACCAGTTTATAACATTGCAATGCAAACGGTTTTATGCCCAGATAAGCTGGTGAGTTGGTGAACACGCTGGAGTCGTTCTTAGATCGATCTGGGATGTTATAATAACGTGTATACATGGCAGTAAGCTGCAGCTGTGTGTGAAACAAGAAGTGTTGCCATGTCTGTTTATTATAAGCGACTTTGGGCTTGTTTTTCTGCAAAGCTGTTAAATATTGGTAGTTGTGGGCTGCGTTTTTTTGGGGGCTTGTTTCTAAGTGTAGCTGCCTGCTTGTGTTGGGCTTTTTCTTTGGTTTAATGTTGTTTAAACCAGTGGTTCTCAAACATTTTCATGTCAAGGACCCCCACCATGTTATATGTATTTGTCCATCGACCCCCATCTAAAAATATTTTGTGCCAGGGACCCCCCATACAAGATTTGTATTGTTAAAATGTTTAAAAAATATTCCAACATTCACATTCACATACAAGCGCACAGCGCGTCAAGATGAGCTTGTAGATCGGCTATTTTCAAATAGCCACTGCAAGGTGGTCTCATGTGGCCTAGTAGTTGCTTCTTTTGGGCTTGTTCTCCTTTGGTGCTATTTTATATGTTGATGAATTGAATACCTACTGTAGGACCCCAATGGAAACAAGACCGCAAGGACTTTTTTTGGTGCTATCCTTTTAGACAAAGTGTTTGACTGTGAGTCAGTCAATCATCTATGGGCTGAGCTGAAAGCTGCATAAAGCTATGATACCTTACAGGTCCATTTGGTTCAATTTGTACTGTCTCAGAGTTGGGATTTTATAGTAGCCTATAGATTGCAGTCCCAGAGATAGAAAATGTTATCAAATGGGGGTCTGTGGTCTAATGCATATCAAACTGGGGGTCCTTGAAATTAAAAGGTTTGAGAACCACTGTGATAGGGAATACTGTGTGTTCATATTTGAGACAGGTATTTATGCAAATATTCAAAAACATTCACTTTATATTTCTTTTTAAATAGCCGATCTACAAGCTTGTAGATATAGCTGATGTATAGGTTTATATTTTCTACTGTGATTACAGGTCAATCATATCAGTAATTAATAATCAGCCGATTTGTTTTTTAAACAGGCTATTCAGCCCTTTTTAAAATATTTTCTGTAGTCACATGGTGGTAAGACATGGTGGTGTCACAAAGCAAACAAGCACTGGTAGTTAGTACTTCTAGCGTCTGCTGGATCCAGGGTGCAACTCCCTGCAGTGCTGTATACCCTGCTGAGTGTCTCACCTTTGTCCTGTTGTATGATTACATGAAATATTATTAATGAGTTAATGAGTTAACAACTTAACAATTTTACTGAAACTGTTGACAACTGTGTGTATTGGCTGTGTTCAGATCAGCTCACCTGAAAACCACTTCTTATGTTTTCTTGTAAACACACATTTATACCTGTAGGCTACTACATGAAATATTATTAATGAGTTAATGAGTTAACAACTTAACAATTTTACTGAAACTGTTGACAACTGTGTGTATTGGCTGTGTTCAGATCAGCTCACCTGAAAACCACTTCTTATGTTTTCTTGTAAACACACATTTATACCTGTAGGCTACTACAACTTCACTGGAGATGCTTATGGTGCCATTTTGCCTTTTTGTTGTATTATATCTGAATGCACTCTTCACTCTTCATACATCAAGCGGACAGCTCTGTGATTACAACTTTAACACATCCATTCAGTGCACAATACCACAGTGTGGTTGCTTTAGTCTGCAACCACACTTTGGTATTGTGCACTGAATGGAGGGTTTACCCCTCCTCCTGCTCAGAGGTGTCAGACTGGGCGGAAAATAGGTAAAAGTATACATGATTGGAACCTGCTTAAACATTCGTCAATTAAGGTCTAATATTGCTACAAAATTAAATCGCTACAAAACCTGTATGTCGTTTTGGGGCACAAACAAGAAGTTGAAGGATAAAATTAAGTCTGATAATGATGTACCGTGCATGTTCACATCATGTATACTTTACTTTTGTTGGTTCAATTATTTATAAAACCCACAGACACACTCTACAAGCTCATACCGCTTCGCATCCCAACGCTTTGTGAGCTTGTAGATCAGCTATTTTTGCTACTTTAGTACGACACTGTAGTATGAAGAAGTAGGACATTAATTTACGGGAAAATAAATTCCCATCAGGGTTACCACAGCACATCATCTGGTTCTATTCTGTATGCATACAGCTAGACCCCATGGAGATTATTAGAATAATAATGTAAATAATAATGTACCATGCCTCACATCCTTAAATGCAATTATCAGTTCATAATTACATTGCATTTTTAAATCATATTAAGTTATAACTGATATAACAGCTCCTCCCTCCCCCAACATGGAAAGCCTCCAGGCGGGGAGAATGGAGAATTGAGTTTAATACACCTTTATTACTGCAGTGTGGTGCCTTGTTCTTCAGGTCTTTAGATGTCATATTACAATGTAATAATGTTCTAGGAGTTTAACTTGTTAAATTTGACTCTGGATCTAAACACTGCCTAACATGGAACTGGAGACAGGAAAGCTAGCAGCAGTAGTTAAGAGAAACAACACTAACCAAACTAATACAAAAAGTAGTTCAAATGCAATGGCAGGGGAACAATGCCTTGTGTTGTGGCGCGTTGTGAGCACTTATTTTAATATTTTTAGTGTACAGCGAAAACAGGAGGGGGCCTAGTATAGAGTCCTGGGGACTACAGTCAACACAATATATATGGTTTTAGTGGGTAACCACTTCAACCCTATATACTTAGTTGACAGGGTCCCCAAGGAGTCTATACTTGGTCATTTCCTCTTTCCATCTACACCAAACAAGTGATCTGAAAGCTCACAACTCGTCACACTGCGACGCATTATGAACTTACAGTATAGATCTTCTATTCTGCTGAATGTTTTCCTAGGTCACATGGGGTCATTGGGGGAGACACCAAGCTAGATGACTCATCTAATACCCAAGACCAATCAGCAGTGGTCAGGGAGGGGCTACATTGGGGAATTGGGAATTGGCATCACAACAAGACTTCAGCCTACACATTCCACCAATAGCGTCCAGGAGAATTACCCTCCCATACGCCCCATCGCCAGGGAGGGAAGCCGGGCGGGGAGGGTGATAATGGTCATTGCACATACTCCTACGGTCTGGGGGCGGCACCTGTCAGCGGGGAGTGTTGGGCGGGAGGAGTATGGCGAAGGCTCTACGTCCTCCTGGTGGGGGCTCCTCACTGGCAGGTGAGTCAGTAGGATACGACAGCAGTGACAACACAGAAATGTGTGTGGGGAGGAATAAATTGGCATAACGACTACATTGGGGAGAAAAAGGGGTAACAAATAATTTGCTACTCTAAATTATTGATTTTTTTTAAAAGTTAGATACCGGGATATCTAACATGTGTGGTTCGGAAGGTGGTCTAAGGAAGCTAGTAGCTTAAACCAAAGGGGTATGGTTGTGGTGAGTCTTATACAGTACAGAGGTATCTGGGTTGTAAGGCCAGATACCCTGGAGTATGCGTATTATGAGCCGTGTACGGTACAGAGGATTCTGGGTTGTAAGGCCAGATACCCTGGTTTGTATGGGAATTGGAGTTGGAGTGTGCTTGAGTGTGGTCGTCTATTGAAGGTAAACTGGCAGAAAATGACTCGCTCGCTGCATACAAATTAAGGAAAACTCCTTAGACAGACTTAAGAAAATATATACAAACTGTTCACTGACCCTCCTCTTTTCTCCCATTATAGATCTCGAAGCATCAGGGACTATTATGGTCAGCAACACATGGGGCGGCTTGATGGAGTCACCGGCTTCTACCCCTGTCTACACTGTGTAGCTTGTAAATATTCCAAGAAAATGAACACATTTAAAAGTGAAGTCAACTAACAAACAGTGTTGGAAAGTAACTAAAGTAATATGTAACTTAAAGTAATATTATTACTTTTTTCCAGTAACTAGTAAAGTAACTAATTACTTTTGGCAGGGAGTAATAAGTAAAGTAACTATATTACTTTTTAAACAAGTAATATGTAATAAGTAATATATTACTATGTTTTAGTAACTTTTCCAACACAGTGTTGGAAAGTGATGTTTTAGTAACTTTTCCAACACAGTGTTGGAAAGTAACTATAAAGTAATATGTAACCTAAAGTAATATATTACTTTTTTCCAGTAACTAGTAAAGTAACTAATTACTTTTGGCAGGGAGTAATAAGTAAAGTAACTATATTACTTTTTAAACAAGTAATATGTAATAAGTAATATATTACTATGTTTTAGTAACTTTTCCAACACTGCTAACAAACAATATACCATCAGACAATTTGTTAATTGTAGTTCTTCCAATGTAGTCTACATGATTTCCTGTAAATGTAATCTTCAGTATGTAGGCAAAACATCCAGACCAGTCCGCACACGCATTATAGAACACATGAGTGCCATCAGACGCAAGGACATTAAATCTCTTATTGCCAGAGACTTTATGGAAGCCGGTCACTCCATAGCAGATCTGTCATTCATAGTGATAGAACAAGTTAAGAAATCTAGAAGAGGTGGTGATTTAGACACCAAACTCCTACGAACTGAATCCAGATGGATTTTTCATTTACAGTCTGTTAACCCGGGTGGCATGAATGAAGACCTTTCCCTCCAATGCTACCTATAGGAACCCTGTATTCTATTTTATAATGTTTTTCAAAGAAATCTTTCAGATTTTTTTCCCAACATTTTTTAAAGAAAATGCTAACATGGCTATACTGTATGTGTAATGGTCTGTACAATGATCAAATGTAACACTGTGTAACCCTAGATTTGTTGTCTGCATTGATATGTCCACGCCCCACCATTGCCATGGTAATGACCCTGAGTAGTGATCAGCATCTCAGCACCTGAGCTGAGCTGATCTAGAGCCCTATAAAAGCAATGGGCCTCATGCAGCAACCGTTCTTTAAGAGGAAATTTCTTCTTAAACCCACTTAAGAAGTTTTTAAGAAGATTTTGGTATACTCCAATGTTTTCTTAGCTGTGGTCTGTTCTTAGGTAAGAACAGAATCTACGCACACTTTCTTAAGAGGACATTTTTTCTTAGACCCACTAAATAAGTTTTTAAGAAGATTTTGGTATACTCCAATGTTTTCTTAGCTGTGATCTGTTCTTAGGTAAGAACTAAGGGTTACTTCCGTAACCCCGGTTTTGTAAATTGCGAACGAGGTGTTCACATATGGGAAACAGCGCCCTCTGGCGATGATACAGAAGCTTCACATTCACTCCCTCAGGGCCGGGCCAAAACGATGGGTCTTCCGTCGCTTTCCGGTAGCCTCCTTACCCGAGGGCATAAAAGGAGACCGGAACGCGGAAGTCATTCTCTTGATACACCAGCTTCCTTCTGCCTACGGTGAAGCAAAAAGAAGGGTGTTTTTGTGAACACCTCGTTCGCAATTTACAAAACCGGGGTTACGGAAGTAACCCTTAGTTTTGCTACATTGCTCTCTCGGTGTTCACATATGGGAGATATAAACCCCCGGAATGTATCTACAAATCGAGATACCACAATACCTGCCCCAGTACCGGGCGCCAGGGCCCCGCCCCGCGTGGCCCTCGGCACCCAGGCGCCATCAGACCCACCGGGTCTGAGGTAAGGATCAGGAAAGTAGGGCCCTGACAAACCATTGTCAGCCCTAACAACTAAAAGACAGACACAGCCTGTCCATCTTCGTGGAGGGCCCTAACAGACCGAAGTCCGCCTTACTGACCTAAGGCCCGGACGTCGGCCTATGACATACTAGGCACAAGGGCATGAACAGATCCTACATCCGTTCTATGCACCTACCCACCTTCAGGTGGAAGCCACACCCCGGACTGCGAGCGCCAAGGAAGACGCCGCCACGTCCAGGCTAGAAAAACAGCGAAAGTCAAGGAGACTACCAACTCGCTGTCATGTAGACGTCCTGAAAGACACGCCTCTGCAGAGGGCCCAGGACGTCAACACCCCCTAGGAGGCACAAGGGCATGAACCGACCTTACGTCTGTTCCATGCATCTACCCCACCGTCAGGTGGAAACCACGCCCAGGACTGCGTGCGCCATGGAGGGCGCTGCCACGTCCAGGCCAAAGAGAGCAGCGAAAGTCGAGGTAGACGACTAACTTGCTGCCGTGTAGGCGTCCTGAAAAACACACCTCTGCAGAGGGCCCAGGACGTCGACACACCCCTAGTAGAGTGCGCTCTCAGGCCGTCAGGCACTGGGGCCCCGCTACTAGTGTACGCCAGGCGAATAGCATCCAAAATCCACCGGGAAGGCGTTGACTAAGCCACCGCCTTCCCCGTGACCCGGGCCCCAAAGAAACGAACAACCGGCTGGGTCGGTTCTGGGCCACAGTCCTTCGGACATACACCCCCAGGGCCTTCACTGGCCAGAGACAGTGCAGCCTCCGATCCTCCTCCGGGCAACCGGAGGCAGGTGAAAAGCCACCACCTCAGTAGGCTTTAACCACTGCTAGGTAGTCTTGGGGACAAACGCCGGGTTGGGTTTGAAGACAAGCCTACCGTCACCTCCAGCGAACCTCATGCACTCTGGAGTCACCGAGAGGGCACGAATATCGCTCACCCGTTCCGCTGTCAACAGCGCAACCAGGAGTACCGTCTTGAACGTGAGGAACTCTGGTTCCTCCGTCTCCAACGGCTCAAAAGGAGGACGGGAGAGTTAGTCGAGCACCAGGACCAAGTCCCAACGCGGCGAACAGGGACCTTGAGACAGGATGTGCACGCAGCGCACTTCATGAACTGGCCCACAAGGGGCTGTTTTACGCGGTTTTCCCCTCGAAGCCAACCGTGGCTCACTGAGATAGCCGCCAGGTACCCTTCGATCGTGGAGAAAACGTTTCCCAGATCATACCTATCCTGTAGGAAGATCAGGACGTCTGCGACCGAAACCTGGAGCGGAACCATGCACAGCCGGGGACCGTCCCAGATACCATTCCTCGCACACGCCCTACTTTGTCCCGTAGAGAGACCTAGTGGAGTGTGCCCTAGCGGCCTGAATAGTATCCGCTAGTGGTGGAAAAACAGTCATTTCAGCGAACGAACGACTTTGTCCACGTTCACGGCAATGAATAGTTCAATTGACTCGTTCACGTTCTCGTTCAGCAGCTCCACTCTAGTGTAAAAACGCCCTCGTGGGAGCGTTTTTGTTTTCTACGTCGCACGTACAGCCCAACCTCCCGTCCTATATACGGGGGGAGGGGATGAGTTCTTAAGTGTGACATGTTTGTGCAAAAATAATTAATTCTCGAAGTTTCTTCAATTCTACAGCTGTATAATATAGGATTTAAATTACAATAATATTTTTATCATATCTTTAGAGCAAAAAAGGTTCTCAAAAGTGTGGTCTGGGGTCCCCAGGGGTCCGTGAGGGAGTTCCAGGGGGTCAAAAGCAAACGAGGAACAGTTTAATCACTTTAAACCTATTTTATACTTTGTTTGAAAATAGCCGTTCTGCAAGCTCACAACGCGTCCCATTACTGGCCATTTTGAGCTTGTAGATCGGCTATTTTCGAAACCTTTTGATAAATCTTGAAAAAAAATCCCCAGCAGAATTTTTTTTCAGGTGGGGGTCTGCAGCCAAATGCATGTCAATTTGGGGGTCCTTGAAAATGTTTGAGAACAACTGTTTTAGTGTTTTCAACGGGTCTGAAATTACAATCTAACCCAATATATATATACATATCCCCGACATTCGCCACACCCCCATTTTCCCGTCCCCTTCCTACCTGAAATATACCCCTATACCCTCCTATACCCACCCGTCACACCCATCCCCATACCCCCCACACAACCCCTCCTTGCACCACAATATCACCCACCACACCCCTATTTCCACCCCATTACATACCAAGCAGCTGCTACCTTAAAGACCCTCCATATCCACCCACCAGCTTTCAGTAATAAAATGTTTTATATCCACTAATAACGCTACTCCTGAACATGAAATATGGATAGCATTTCTAACAGCTAATTTCAGCAAATTTACATTGAAGTCTAGTGGTGATATGTTGATTAAGGTGAGAGAAATAATAAAATACATTCATTAATTAAATAAAATAATTACCTCCACAGAACTATTGATTTACTTATTTTTATGTTTGGAGTCTGGTGTTCAACCATCTTTAGACTTTAGTTTAGGTATTCTTTACTTCATTCTCTCAACTTTATTTCTGTGTGTGATTTCCTGTGATTTCTGTGAGCAGTAATCACACACAGGTGTGACTGCAGGCAGGGCCATGCAGTCATGCCTTATATGGGGATTGGTGGGGCGGCTCCCTATGGTAATTAGGATTAACTGGCACACCCCTTCAAGTTACGAGGATTGGGATTCATCATCATAAGAACATAAGTTACGAACAATTCTGCCTTTTAAGAATGTTTCATGAATCTGACTTGACTTCTCTTAGGAAGAAATGTAAGAGGAAACATTAGGAACTTATTGCTGCATGAGGCCCATCGTTTGTCTGTGATCCACCCATATAGCACTGACGAAGTTCCCAGGACCGAAACGTTTGCTTTTTTAAATTCACCCCTCACTATGAGCACAGAGCACATTATGAGCATATAAAGAAATTATATTTTCTTAAAGATGGAGTGCCATGATATTTTTCAACCCTAAAACCTGATCATAAAGGTATTATTATTATGTAAGGATTTTTTTCAAAAAAAAAAAAAGTGTACAGTAAGTGTTAAAATGTTGTTTTTATGTAGACACACCCACCAGTTCATTAAGTATACCTGGTTTCACTTAGCACCACCCATCTAATCCAGTCCCTCCGCCTCCTCCTATAAGACCACCCACCTGTCCTAGTCCTTCCCCCTTATCACTAAAGGACTGCCCATGGTTCTGCCCATTTGTTTACAAAATGGCAGGAGGACAAATTGGACAAATACAGCCATATATGTTTGAACCTGAAACTGGTTCAGATGAAGATGAGGAGGAAGAAGAAGAACTACTCCATAACCGGAAAGCCTCATCAACCCTTTGCTCAAATCCCAAATGCTCATGTGTGCAACGGATAAATAAAAGGCTTAAAAGGACAACTTAGTTTTTTTACAACCAAGGTTTATATTTTAGCTTGTAATTAAAGTAAATAAAAGATGAGTGTTATTTCTTTTTCATTTACTGCTTTCTATAGTTTTAGCAATTTTCGCGATATTTTTTACAGTGGGCGGGGGCATTCTGTCCGGTGGCTAAATATGCCTTTTTTACACAATACAAAAGGTACGGTGGTCTTTGATGGCCAGATGTGATTATTATTGGGGGCTAGAAGAGCTACTGTAAATAATAATTAAGAAAACGCCGGGTTATTGTGTAAAAAAATACATATTTAGCCACCGGACAGAATGCCTCCCCCCACTGTAAAAAATATCGCAAAAATTGCTAAAACTATATTTACTTTAATTACAATCTAAAACATAAACCTTGGTTGTAAAAAACTAAAGTTGTCCTTTAAACAGAACCATCAGTTGTCATACATTCTTACAGATGTGCCATGGTGATGTTCAATATCCAGTGATCCAAGTAGAACTTTATCTTACAATGACTATGGTATCCATTACATCAGTGACATTATTTATAGCATCACTGCACACATTTTACTATCATTACAATGCATTTGTATTCCTTCAACCTGACATTCCCATTTAAATGGGCTATGTATTCTTTCCATACATCCCCTTACTAGAAAATGGAAATATAAGCTACAGTATAACTATAACGTATAACGTCTAACTAGATGCTCTCATAATGTATTCAGAGCCATTTCCACCTTGATAATACACTTCTGTTTGCAGAGGCACAGATAATTCGTCTCTTTTTTTATTATATTGACAAACAATCACGCTATGTATCTAATCCAACTGAACTAGCTCTAGCGACCCTAATGTTGGCTGAGACTGTATGACTGGAGTTGGTCCCGCCCGCGTCGGTATGTTCTGCCGATTTAATGTAAATGTTTTACCTTCTGAACATCGTATGAAAAATCTAAAGCTAGGCGCCGTAACCTACATATGTCTGTTGTTCCGACGGCGTGAAACAACGCATCGATGGGCTCAAACAACCGTTTAAAACCTTAGTTTGTTGGCAGCCTGCGTTGAATTAACATGGAGGCTCGTCCCTGATCTAACTCTACGCCATGTTAAACGGCGATGCGCGTTCACGTCCAGCACTGTCTCTGCACGTTGAATTCAACGCAGAGTCGCAGACCGGCACAAAACCCCGATTTAAAAGGTTGTTTCAACCCATCCATTAATTTCTTCACACCGTCGTAACAACAGACGACTGTAGGTTACCGCGACTACCGTTACATTTTCCATACGATGTTCAGAAGCGATCTTATTGACGCTGAACTAAATCCCACAACTAAACGGTGGGGGAGGTCACAGACACAAGGCTATGTCAAACCGATTCATGCTCCTAAATCATTTTATTGGGGCTGGCGGGTGTTTTAATTTACCGGTAACGCTCCTGAGGTGCTGCTTTCTGTGTCTCCAGGATAAATCTTCGGAATATAACCTGGCTTCAGTACTTTCCTGTTTGCAATCCCATATTGACTTGCACTAAAGTTGGTGAAGCAGTCATCAACAAAATGGGAACTACACACCCGAAGCCTGGTAGAGGGGGCTGAGGGAATAATCCTGTCTTTATAAATGAAATTAAGCCATTGATCACGTTTGTCCGTGTCAATGGGCAAAGTGTGAAACAACTGTTTGATAGCTGTCACACAGCAGCGCAGAACAAACCCTGCCATGGTCACACACGTGTGTTTGAGGCAGCTCCGCCCACAAAAGGTTGTAGTATAAATGACAATGATAATGAGGGGAGGTGCGGTGGGTGGGTATGGGCATTGTTACGTCAGTATGTCGCTGTTTTTGGATTGGCACGTTTGACTCTCAAGGTTTCAGCCTCCAGGAAAAAACTCCAAATAGTCAGAGAAGACATGAAACACCTTAAAACCACCAGCGGGGGCCTTAATGAAGTTCTATCAACCTCATAGACACATGAAAAACAGAAAAAGTGCAAAAACATGGCACCACCTCTTTAAGTCTGTCTAAGGAGTTTTCCTTAATTTTTATGCAGCGGGCGAGTCTTTTTCTGCCAGTTTTTGAGACCACCGCACCTGCAGTCAACCGTGAACAAAGGACAAAGAAGGGCGCAACAGTTTTCCCTGATCTTTCGTCTATTGAAGGTCAAAGGTCTTGAAGGTAGATTCTAGAAGAGTGGAGATAGTTGGAGGTTCTTGAGTGCGTTGGTTGAATCCCTCTCTACTATGAGAGTGCTGTCCCTTTTCTAGCGTTCCGCTGAGCTGGTCGGGTCATCTTGGTGATGTCAGAATGAGTCAGCTATGAGTCAGACTTACATATGTCGGTCGGCTCCATATATGGAGATCCAGGTGATGTAGAGTCGATGTTGTCAGTCGTAGTACCAACTTGGTAGGTAACTATGGTAACCTGACAAACAAGCAAGGTGATGTGAAAGTAACAAATACATTAGAGGATCAGCCCAGGTTAGAAGGTTTGGGGATAAAACAAGAGAGGCGAGGTTGAGATGGCTTGGGCATGTGCAGAGGAGAGATGAGGGGTACATTTGGAAAAGGATGCTGAAGATGGAGCTGCCAGGCAAGAGGAGAAGAGGAAGGTTTATGGATTCAGTGAGAGGATATGCAGGTGGCTGGAGCGAGGAAGACGCAGAGAACAGAAGCAGATGGAATAGCCAAAAAGAGAAGATCTGACATGACATCATATAGTAGGGGGCACTAAGTGAAAAATCGTTACGCGGCGGATAAAAGCATGAAATTTGATACAGATGTCCCTTGGGTCATCCTAAAACATCCTAGAAGGGGTGCCCAAAAAAATCTTAAACAGGAAGTGAGTTATGGACAAAATCCAAAATGGCCACCTAAACTGTTGACCGTTGCCTCAAAAGACACCAAAAGAATCTCCAAAAAGCATAAAATGTGGCACACATGTCCCTTGGGTCATCCTAAGACATCCTAGAAGGGATGCCCAAAGGAATCTGAAACAGGAAGTGAGTTATTGAACAAAAAGAAAATGTCCGCCTAGTGTTGTCGATTGACTCAAAAGACAACGAAAGAATCTCCAAAAAGTATAAAATGTGTCACACATGTCCCTTGGGTCATCCTAAGACATCCTAGAAGGGGTGCCCAAAAAAGTCTTCAACAGGAAGTGAGTTATTGCCTACTACCTACTACTCAACTGAAGACTTGGATGCCCTTTTTTCTACTAGAGGTACCCACATTGTTCACTTGAATGTTAACAGTCTTAAAAACCCTGAAAAAATGTCTGAGCTGAGATCCATGTTTGGAAGTGGCAAGGTAGACATTATTTCATTGTCAGAAACTAAGTTGGATAATTCCATCAAAGACTTTGAGATTGAAATAAAGGGCTACAATGTCATCAGAAAAGACAGAAATCTCTCTGGGGGTGGGGTTTGCATCTATGTGAGATCAGACATTATTTACGATGTGATCCCAGATATGGATAACAACCCCACTGAATCGGTCTGGGTCAAAATTTTATACCCACATGCTAAACCACTGATAATTGGCGCCATCTACAGACCCCCAGATCAAAATGCTTTTTATGACTTGATTGAGGATCATGTGGCAGGTTTAGGAAACTCTGAGACGGTACTAATTGGTGACTTTAACACCTGTGTTCTGAAGAAAGACTCAGCTATCTTTAAGTCCCTCAGAAAGTTCTGTGACCTGCACAGCTTTACCCAGCTGATAAAGCATTTTACAAGGGTAGGCATTGCTTCTCAATCAATCATAGACCTAGTGTTGACAACGGACCAGTCCAGAATTTCCAAGAGTGGAGTGATTGAGTGTAGCTTAAGTGATCACAATATCATTTTCTGCACTCGGAAGATTCACGGACCTAGAGCTTATTGTCACAGGACAATCAGCTGCAGGTCTATGAAACACTACTCAAGTGATCTTCTAACAACAGCTCTTGGAAAAATGGACTGGTCCCATGTCCTAAATTGCACCTCTGTGGAGGAGTCCTGGTGCTGTTTCAAAAAAGCTTTTTTGTGTGTACCCACAAAGGTGGTGAGGGTCAAAGCTAGCACAGAACCTTGGATGAAGGGTGACATTTTGAATGCCATCAAACTCAGGAACAAAAGCTACTCCGAGTTCAGGAAAAACAAAAGTGAGCAGCTACTTGAAAAGTGCAGAAATCTACGAAATGTAGTTACTAAATTGATCAGAAATGCCAAAAAGAATTTCTTAAATGAGAACATAGAGGCAAACAAAAGCCACCCACAAAAACTGTGGGAGGCACTAAAACAATTAGGCTGCAACGGAAAAATTCAGACTAAATCTACAAACATTTGCATTATTTCAAGTGGCTCGCTCACTACCGACAAGCAATTGGTAGCGGACTGTTTTAACAGTTTCTTCACCACAGTTGCAACCCAGTTGGTAAGCAAACTCCCTCAGCATTCAGGTCTGTATGGCCCGGACCACATTCAAGCTCACTATGAGAAACTAGGGGCTTAAAAAGACTCCTTCTTTTTCAAACCTGTATTGACTGATTTGCAAAAAACAAACTCCTCGCCCTACAGCCTAACAAGGCCACCGGCCTTGACAACATCCCCACCAGATTCCTCAGAGACGCAGCGGTCTCCATTGCTCCCATAGTAGCCCACATTACAAACTTATCCATCAGTCAGTGTCACGTCCCACAAGAATTCAAGTTGGCAAGAGTAATCCCTCTATTTAAAAAAGGAAGCAAACTAGATCCTGGCAACTATAGGCCTGTTTCCATCCTTTGTTCCATCTCAAAGGTTATAGAGCGATCAATCCAAGAACAAATCAACAGCTACCTCAGCGAGCGTAAACTGTTGTTTGAATTCCAATCAGGCTTCAGAACATCCCACTCCACTGACACATGCCTACTATATTTGACCGACTACATCAAACGTGAGGTAGACTCGGGCAAATACTGTGGCATGGTCATGCTGGACCTCCAAAAGGCGTTTGACACTGTAAACCACGCAATTCTACTTGATAAGCTGAGGGCGATTGGTTTTGATTGCACATCACTAAATTGGATGAGATCTTACTTGGAGGGTAGAGAACAAGTGGTTGACATCAACGGAACCATGTCCTCATCCCTCCCGGTGAGCTGCGGGGTTCCTCAAGGCAGCATTCTAGGGCCGTTACTGTTCCTTCTATACATTAACGACATGAATGCTGCCTGTAACTGCAAACTGTTCCTGTTCGCTGATGACTCGGCACTCCTGACATCGGGTGAGGACAAGTTGCAAGTTGAGGAAGCTCTCAGCTCTGAACTCTCAAAAATCCGTACCTGGCTTACTGATAACAAACTGTCTCTACACCTTGGGAAAACTGAATCCATCCTATTTGGGACCAAACATTCCCTCAGTAAAATGAAGGTAGTTGACTTCAAGGTCAAAGTCGATGACACAATCATCACTAGCAAAGAAGAGATTACCTATTTGGGATGTATTCTTGACAAATACCTGACAGGTGAAAGCATGGCAGCAAAGGTGGTCAAAGGAGTAAACCAGAGAACCAGATTTATGGGCAGAGTTTCCTCTTTTGTCAACCCTCAGGCCCTCAGGACCCTCTCAGGGGCCCTGATTCAGCCTCTTTTTGACTATGCTAGCTCCTCTTGGTACTCCTACACCTCAGTGTCACTGAAGACTAAGCTTCAAACCTCCCAAAACAAACTGATCCGACTACTTCTCGGACTGGGGCCCATGACCCACCTCTCTCCCACTCACTTTGCCAGCCTAGGCTGGCTCAGGGTGGAAGACAGGGTTAAACAACTAAAAATGGGTCTGGTCTTCAAAATTGTAAATGCAGATTTGCCCGATATGCCCCCTATACCCGCATATCTGTATAAATACCTCGAAAAAGTTAGTGACACCCACGGCCACGAAACTAGAGGGAGCGTAAACAACAATCTGGTACCACCCACCCATAAAACAAACATGGGCAAATTCTCCTTCTATAGCACAGCCACCAAGGAATGGAATAGTCTAACCCCATCCCTCAAAAAATGCAGTTCGCTGGGCTCATTCAAAACAGCCCTAAAAACCCATCTTTCTGGAGGCCGAAAGAGGAGCTAGTACCAGTTTCCCTGTAGACAGACGACCCCCCCCCTCCTCTTTTTTGTACATATTTTGTATTTCCTCATGCTTTTTTTGTATATAATTTTTATTTTTCCATGCTCCCCCCCCCCCTTTTTTGTACATATATATTTTTAAATGCTTTTTTTTTTTTTCATAGTGGTATTTTTTCTGTATTATCTGTATTTTCATGTTGATTTTTGAACTGTTTGGTTGCTACTATATATGTCCATGAAATTAACTCAAGGACCTCAACGGAAACAAGTCCGCAAGGACTTTTTTGGCCGGACCTTTTAGACAAAAGCATTATTAATGTAACTGTGTTGTTTTACATTCTTTTGCCTAATAAAAATGTCAATCAATCAATCAATCACAGTGTTGCGATTGACTCAAAAAGCCTAGAGAATCTCCAAAAAGCATACAATTTGGCACATATGTCCCTTGGGTCATCCTAACACATCCTAGAAGGGGTGCCCAAAATAATCTGAAACAGGAAGTGAGTTATTGACTAAATTGAAAATGGCCGCCTACAGTGTTGAAAGATGATGCAAGATACCTAAAGAATCTCATAAAAGCATGAAATGTGGTACAAATGTCCCTTGGGTGATCTGAACGCATCCTACAAGGGGTGCCCAAAAAGGTTTTAAACAGGAAGTGACCGCCTAAAGCAGTTGACACAAAAGAAAACATAAAGGGACGTCATAAAAGTGTATAATTTGGTACGTACATTGAGTGCTTCTTAATATATCCTAGAAGGGGTTATTTATTTGTTTGTTTGCTTGTTTATTAAACTTTTTAGGAAGGGACCATGTTGAAGAAATTCTAAATGGCTGTTTAAACAGTTGACCATGGCAGTCTGCATATTATGCAGACTCAATACGACAGGTTATGCAGTGCATAATCTGCCGTATTTTGTAGTCTACCTTCTGTTTTCATTTCTACATCACTTATTTATTTTACTTTCTGCATTATTTTTTTATTGTACTCTTTGAATTTTCTTTATTTATCCAACTCTCTGCATATTCTTATTTATTTTACTCTGCATCTTATCTTACTCTGCATATTCTTATTTTACTCTCTGCATCTTATTTATTTTCTCATTCATTCATCTTCTTGCTTGTTTTACACTCTATCTTCTAATGTATTTTCTTCTTGATCATTACTTTTTTTTGTGATTAGTGTTTAGTAACTACATGTATTCATGTGTGCCATTTCGCAATTACCAGCACATTGGCATAATGCACTGCAAGGTAACCCAGCATCCCGGCATCTACACTTTCTCAAACAGAAGGGCTCAGCTTTGCAGCCACACTTGAGTTCTCTACAAACTTAAGCAGCCTCTGGCAAGAGTGTCCATAAAGGTGTCCACGAATCAGCGACTTTAATCCATCCATATTTGTCAGGAGATGGTAGAGATTGCATAGCTTTCAGGCTTCTGGACCAAATGCCAGATTGGCTGCTCGATTTGAATATTGTAGCAGTGCAGCCCGTGTGGGAGGAGTGTTTTCCATTGAGAGACTATTAATTTTTTTTTGGCACCCCTTAGGATGCATTCAGATCACCCAAGGGACATTTGTACCAAATTTCATGCTTTTATGAGATTATTTTTTATGAGTGTCTTTTGCATCATCTGTCAACACTGTACATTTTCAATTTAGTCAATAACTCACTTCCTGTTTCAGATAATTTCAGGCACCCCTTCTAGGATGTCTTAGGATGACCCAAGGGACATGTATGCCAAATTATAAGCTTTTATGAGATTCTTTAGTTGTCTTTTGAGTCAATCGACAACACTGTAGGCGGTCATTTTCAATTTTGTCAATGACTCACTTCCTGTTTAAGATTTTTTTGGGAACCCCTTCTGGGATGTCTTGGGATGACCCAAGGGACATGTATGCCAAATTGTATGCTTTTATGAGATTCTTTAGTTGTCTTTTGAGCCAATAGATAACACTGTAGGCGGCCATTTTCAATTTTGTCAATAACTCAGTTCCTGCTTAAGATTTTTTGGGGCACCCCTTCTAGGATGTCTTAGGATGACCAAAAGGACATGTGTGCCAAATTGTATGCTTTTATGAGATTATTTAGTTGTCTTTTGAGTCAATCGACAACACTAGGCGGCCATTTTCAATTTAGTCAATAACTCACTTCCTGTTTCAGATTCCTTTGGGTACCCCTTCTAGGATGTCTTAGGATGACCCAAGGGACATATGTGCCAAATTTTATGCTTTTTGAAGATTCTTTTGGTGTCTTTTGAGTCAACGGTCAACAGTTTAGGTGGCCATTTTGAATTGTGTCCATAACTCACTTCCTGTTTACGATTTTTTTGGGCACCCCTTCTAGGATGTTTTAGGATGACCCAAGGGACATCTGTATCAAATTTCATGCTTTTATCCGCCGCGTAACGATTTGGCCATTTTTTGTGGTTAGTACCCCCTACTAATATAGATGATGACGTCAGACCCAAATACTGTATCGATGCACTTTTTAGTGGGGCATTGTGTTTTAGGAAAAACGATCTCTGGTAGAACTACAGACCCTCTCATAGACGACTAGCCTTCTACAGAGCCACAGTGTGAAACATTGACTATCGAAGCGTATACCTTGTCTTGTAGCTCCCTGTGTTTGGCCTGGAGAGCCTCCTCATTGCGTTCCAGAGTTTGCGACAACGTTAGGATGGTTTCATCCTTTTTCAGTCCCTATAACAGGATCAAGACAAACATGGACGTTCATTCTACATAAAGGCTACATACAGTGCAGCGTTTGGTACAATTAAAATAGCGCTCAGATACAATTGGGTTAACGATTGCATTTGAAATAGTCCCTGTCCATTTAATGAATTCATACTTTTCCCAAATAGTCAGCAGAGTTCACTTTATTATAGAAGTTTGTCGTCTGTGTGTATGTAAAGTATGTATGTTTTTTTCTTTTTCTTTTTGACAAATGTGTTATTAACTCCTTATATGAACACTAAGCATACATGAACTAGCCATATAACATAAAAAGTGTGAAGAAGAAGCGATTCAAATCAGGCTCATGGCAAAATAAGAGTGCAAAGCATTTATGCAGAAGAATAAATTGATCAACTGGTACGGATGGTTTGACACATGTTTAGGACGATTTCTAAAGCCTTTTTAACAAATGACGTTCCTGAGCTTGTGCCCTCTTCAACGGGAAAACGTAATATAGTCCTGGTAAGGTCAAACTACAGAATGGGGGAACAAAAAAGAAAAAGATGCGTCGGTCAATAATAGTGTGGCTCCGCTCGTATACGATCTGACATCATATTGATGATGATGTCAGTATTGCCCAAATACTGTATGGACTGGACGGTGGGACGTTGGTGCGACATTCTGATTGTATTTCTCTGCGCTTTGCATGATTCAATTCGTAGTGAGGCATTGTGGTAGAGCAAGCTCTACCACAAGGCAAACTCTGGTAGAGCCATGCTGTAATGACAATACAGGTGATTTTGACTAGCTTTTATCATTTATTTCTGGTGTATCGATGATGTCATATTCTTTATGTCATTTACAAAGGTTTCTGCTATCCAGCCTTCATCAGTGTCAGTGTCAACCTGACGAAGGCTGGTTAGCAGAAACGTTTGTGCTTCATTGTAACTTTGTTAACTCACTCTTGTCATTCTGAGTGCAACCCATCACTTTTGTAAATAATAATAAACAACTTTATTTGTATAGCACCTTTCATGACATGAAATGCAGCAAAAAGTGCTTTACAGAGCAAGAATACAATTACAATCACAACTCATTTGACAATAAAGCAAAAAAGAAAATGTGCGAAAATGTTATTGGTCTAAGAGGATATCTTACCAGGCCGGCCGGCGGCCGGGGTGCGAAAAAAAAAACACCTTGCGGCGGTCGAGGGACCGCCTTGTTTTCCTTGATTAGGTTATTTTGTTTATGTTTAAATTAGTTAAATTAGACTACTGTCTTCCCAGTTAAAGTCCTGGTGGGCCTTATCCTCCTACAGGTGGTTGGTCACGGGTGTAGGCTGGGTGGGTATTACAGTAGTTTGTACGTATGCATGTGCTGTATACATGTGCTGTATGCCACAATCCAATAACATCAATATCATAACAAGAAACTTCATTATTAGATCACTAACTCAACATCTGACCGCGATTTTAGCCTCTGTCAGGAGGGGGGGACAAAAAGATTATTGAATTTCCTTTACAGGGTCTTTGAGGTTTATTGAATAACTAGACGCGTCACAATTCTGGGAAATTGCAAAGTGTGGTTGCGCCGACGCCGGTCGCGGGTCGCAGGCGGCCGCCGGGACGTGAGGAATACGCCGGGAGGATTACCGTCGGAGGCCGCGCGACGTGCGATTCGAATTCGGTGCCGAACGGATCCCGCGTTCGTGACACGTGCCGTTTTGATTTGAGGAAATAGGCCCCTCCCACTAAAGAAACAGGCCCCTCCCACAAATGTAGCGGGCAAATGACATCGTCATGTCACTCCTGAGATCACTTGCTTTTCTTTTTGAGAGAACTGATTCCCCCAAAAATCCTGTTTTTGCATCAAACGGTTACGTTTTGCGCATTTGTGGCGCCCCCTATGGATCAAAGTGGAAATGCTTTTGGAGATTCGTTGAGTAAACCACCCTCAACATGTGATTCAAATTTGGGATTGATTGGACGTTTTGTTTGTGATTTTTGGCATTCTTTGTAAAACGGGCCCCTCCCACTAACTTTGGAAGCCAATTACGGACGAACGGTAAGGACTATCAAAATGCCGTTTGGATATGTTTATCGCTAGGGTCCAGAGATCATGTGTACCGTATTTTTCTAAAAGTGTGTTTTGAAGAAAATTCAAAATGGCGGAAAATCTATCCAGACGCACCCCCTACGGCAGGTGCCAGTACTGCTCCCGATTCGGCTACAACGGGAAAATATGGCATAAGCTGACTAAATAAGGGATTTAAACGTTTTTTTCAACCCCGGCCTAAAAAGTTGACTTTCTGCTAAATCCTCAAACATCTGTAGATTTCGGGGACTCTCTTTACTTTTTGGATACAATGTGGCGAAAAAGGTGATCCAAAGACCGTTTGGACAGACTCTACCGCTGCCAGTAGCCGCTACAGTGGGACCTCATCTCGGAGCTATATAGCGGAGGGAGAGGTTCCAAATGGGGCTAGGCTACATACAGCATTTGGTCATTTCAAATAGCATTCAGATACAAACTATTTAATTTAGGATTGCAGGTTGGCTACCCAGGGCTGGCAAAGTTTGGAAGTCAATCATATTCAATTGGAATGGGATATAAAATATCTGACTGATACATCGTGATCAAATGACTCCAGGGATAATGTGTACCGATTTGTGTGAGTTTTGGACAAAAACTGTAGGAGTAATAGCAAAAAATCGAGCAGGGAACAAATGGGCAGGGTCTATATGGGGAGTTAGTTGCGTAATATCCAAGGAATCCAGGGGGGAAACAAATGTACGCCCTACGGTTCAAGAGTTATAGATTAACACATTGTCATAAATAACTTCTGAACTGTTCATTGTAGAAAGATGAGAATTTTAAAGTTCGTCTCAAGGACATTGAGGTCATCTGGTAATAAGACATGGCTCAACTCTGCACACCTTAAAATAAAGCTTTAAATAAACTACGCCATCAACTGAAGCAGATATGTTGGGATATACATGCACTTACTTTGTTACAACATATCCTGTGCAATGGCAAATGAAGGCTGATGGTGAACCAACTCACTTACAGCACCATGCACCCCTTTAAGGTTTTTAAAAAGATAAGATGAAAAGCACCATGTAGGCCATTTTCCATTTACCTGCTGTATGGCAACTTCCCGCTGTTGATTGAAATCCTTTTCCTGTCTGGTTTTCTCTGCCTTTGAACAAAGAAAAACACAGCTTAAGTAAATTCACTGTCTACTGGATATAAAACATGCCACATTAATCCTAGTTAGAATTGTTTTACTTGTGAGACAAAATGCTATGCAGTATGCTGTGCAGTTTTAGGAAAACATGGTTTCTTGCCTCTTTGTTTCTGAGGTTATACTAACAGAGTTCTGAAAATCCACCACATTAGCTTCAGACAGACAGACAGACAGACGGACCCTCTATGGCTAGCCTCTTAAATAGCCAGGCCGTAAAAAATATAATGACAATAATAATGACTACAGAAGCATACCTTTGTCTTTTCTTGCTCCTTGTTTTTGGCCCGGAAATGCTCCTCAATGTCGGCCAACAGTTTGTTCACTTTCCTTAGCTATAATGGATAGTGCAAACAAATGGAACAGATCATGTCAAACAGGATTAAAGCAAACATACGGTATGTAAATAAATTACATTACATAATTATGATATAATTGCATAAATATAATTACATAAATTACACAAGGCTACATACAGTATAGCCTAATTTGGAACCTCTCCCTCCGCTATATACTGTAGCCTGTAGCGGCTATCGGCATGCAGTGGTAGAGTCCGTCCAAGCGGTCTTTGGATCACCTTTTTTGCCACATCGTATCCAAAAAGTAAAGGTATACAGTCCCCGAAACCTACAGATGTTTGAGGATTTAGCGGAAAGTAAACGTTTTAGGACAGGGTTGATTTTTTTTTTAATCGCTTATTTAGTCAGCCTGTGTAGAACCCCCTACGGCAGGTGCCAGTACTGCTCCCGATTCGGCTACAACGGGAAAACATGGCACAGGATGACTAAATAAGGGATTTAAACGTTTTTTTCAACCCCGTCCTAAAAAGTTTACTTTCTGCTAAATCCTCAAACATCTGTAGATTTCAGGGACTGTCTTTACTTTTTGGATAACATATGGCGAAAAAGGTGATCCAAAGACCGTTTGGACAGACTCTACCGCTGCCAGTAGCCACTACAGTGGGACCTCATCTCGGAGCTATATAGCGGAGGGAGAGGTTCCAAATGGGGCTAGGCTACATACAGCATTTGGTCATTTCAAATAGCATTCAGATACAAACTATTGAATTTAGGATTGCAGGTTGGCTACCCAGGGCTGGCAAAGTTTGGAAGTCAATCATATTCAATTGGAATGGGATATAAAATATCTGACTGATACATCGTGATCAAATGACTCCAGGGATAATGTGTACCGATTTGTGTGAGTTTTGGACAAAAACTGTAGGAGTAATAGCAAAAAATCGAGCAGGGAACAAATGGGCAGGGTCTATATGGGGAGTTAGTTGCGTAATATCCAAGGAATCCAGGGGGGAAACAAATGTACGCCCTACGGTTCAAGAGTTATAGATTAACACATTGTCATAAATAACTTCTGAACTGTTCATTGTAGAAAGATGAGAATTTTAAAGTTTGTCTCAAGGACATTGAGGTCATCTGGTAATGAGACATGGCTCAACTCTGCACACCTTAAAATAAAGCTTTAAATAAACTACGCCATCAACTGAAGCAGACATGTTGGGATATACATGCACTTACTTTGTTACAACATATCCTGTGCAATGGCAAATGAAGGCTGATGGTGAACCAATTCAGCACCATGCACCCCTTTAAGGTTTTTTAAAAAATAAGATGAAAAGCACCATGTAGGCTATTTTCCTTTTACCTGCTGCTTGAAATCTCCCCGCTGTTGGTTGAAAACCCTTTCCTGTTGGGTTTTCTCTGCCTTTGAACAAAGAAAACGCAGCTTAAGTAAATTCACTGTCTACTGGATATAAAAGATGCCACATTAATCCTAGTTAGAATTTTTTCATTTGTGAGACAAAATGCTATGCAGTATGCTGTGCAGTTTTAGGAAAATATGGTTTCTTGCGTCTTTGTTTCTGAGGTTATACTAACAGAGTTCTGAAAATCCACCACATTAGCTTCAGACAGACAGACAGACCCTCTAAGGCTAGCCTCTTACATAGCCAGGCCGTAAAAAATATAATGACAATAATAATGACTACAGAAGCATACCTTTGTCTTTTGTAGCTCCTTGTTTTTGGCCCGGAAATGCTCCTCACTGTCGGCCAACTGTTTGTTCACTTTCTTTAGCTATAATGGATATTGCAAACAAATGGAACAGATCATGTCAAACAGGATTAAAGCAAACATACAGTATGTAAATAAATTACATTACATAATTAAGATATAATTGCATACATATAATTACATAAATTACAAAAAGCTACATATAGCCCCATTTGGAACCTCTCCCTCCGCTATATACTGTAGCGGTAAAGTCCGTCCAAGCGGTCTTTGGATCACCTTTTTTGCCACATCGAATCCAAAAAGTAAAGGTAGTCCCCGAAAGCTACAGATGTTTGAGGATTTAGTGGAAAGTAAACTTTTTAGGACAGGTTGAAAAAAAACGTTTAAATCGCTTATTTAGTCAGCCTGTGTCATGTTTTCCCATTCAACCCAGAAGAACCCCCTACGGCAGGTGCCAGTACTGCTCCCGATTCGGCTACAACGGGAAAACATGGCACAGGCTGACTAAATAAGGGATTTAAACGTTTTTTTTAACCCCGTCCTAAAAAGTTGACTTTCTGCTAAATCCTCAAACATCTGTAGATTTCGGGGACTATCTTTACTTTTTGGATACGATGTGGCGAAAAAGGTGATCCAAAGACCGTTTGGACAGACTCTACCGCTGCAGGTAGCCGCTACAGTGGGACCTCATCTCGGAGCTATATAGCGGAGGGAGAGGTTCCAAATGGGGCTAGGCTACATACAGCATTTGGTCATTTCAAATAGCATTCAGATACAAACTATTGAATTTAGGTTTGCAGGTTGGCTACCCAGGGCTGGCAAAGTTTGGAAGTCAATCATATTCAATTGGAATGGGATATAAAATATCTGACTGATACATCGTGATCAAATGACTCCAGGGATAATGTGTACCGATTTGTGTGAGTTTTGGACAAAAACTGTAGGAGTAATAGCAAAAAAACGAGCTGGACACAAATGGGCAGGGTCTTTATGGGGAGTTAGTTGCGTCATATCCAAGAAATCCATGGGGGAAACAAATGTACACCCTAAATTTCAACAGTTATAGATAAACATATTGTCATAAATAACTTCTGAACTGTTCATTGTAGAAAGATGAGAACTTTAACGTTTGTCTCAAGGACATTGAGGTCATCTGGTAATGAGACATGGCTCAACTCTGCACACCTTAAAATAAAGCTTTAAATAAACTACGCCATCAACTGGAGCAGACATGTTGGGATATACATGCACTTACTTTGTTACAACATATCCTGTGCAATGGCAAATGAAGGCTGATGGTGAACCAATTCAGCACCATGCACCCCTTTAAGGTTTTTAAAAAGATAAGATGAAAAGCACCATGTAGGCTATTTTCCTTTTACCTGCTGTCTGGCATCTCCCCGCTGTTGATTGAAACCCCTTTCCTGTCTGGCTTTCGCTGCCTTTGAACAAAGAAAAACACAGCTTAAGTAAAATCACTGTCTACTGGATATAAAACATACCACATTAATCCTAGTAAGAATTGTTTCACTTGTGAGACAAAATGCTATGCAGTATGCTGTGCAGTTTTAGGAAAATATGGTTTCTTGCCTCTTTGTTTCTGAGATTATACTAACAGAGTTCTGAAAATCCACCACATTAGCTTCAGACAGAGAGACAGACCCTCTAAGGCTAGCCTCTTACATAGCCAGGCCGTAAAAATATAATGACAATAATAATGACTACAGAAGCATACCTTTGTCTCTTCTAGCTCCTTGTTTTTGGCCCGGAAATGCTCCTCACTGTCGGCCAACTGTTTGTTCACTTTCTTTAGCTATAATGGATATTGCAAACAAATGGAACAGATCATGTCAAACAGGATCAAAGCAAACATACAGTATGTAAATAAATTATATTACATAATTATGATAAAATTGCATAAATATAATTACATAAATTACACAAGGCTAGAAATGGTTCCCCATTTGGAACCTCTCCCTCCGCTATATATTGTAGCGGCTATCGGCATGCAGCGGTAGAGTCCGTCCAAGCGGTCTTTGGATCACCTTTTTTGCCACATCGTATCCAAAAAGTCAACCCAGAAGAACCCCCTACGGCAGGTGCCAGTACTGCTCCTGATTCGGCTACAACGGGAAAACATGGCACAGGCTGACTAAATAAGGGATTTAAACGTTTTTTTCAACCCCGTCCTAAAAAGTTTACTTTCTGCTAAATCCTCAAACATCTGTAGATTTCGGGGACTATCTTTACTTTTTGGATACGATGTGGCGAAAAAGGTGATCCAAAGACCGTTTGGACAGACTCTACCGCTGCCGGTAGCCGCTACAGTGGGACCTCATCTCGGAGGTATATAGCGGAGGGAGAGGTTCCAAATGGGGCTAGGCTACATACAGCATTTGGTCATTTCAAATAGCATTCAGATACAAACTATTGAATTTAGGATTGCAGGTTGGCTACCCAGGGCTGGCAAAGTTTGGAAGTCAATCATATTCAATTGGAATGGGATATAAAATATCTGACTGATACATCTTGATCAAATGACTCCAGGGATAATGTGTACCGTAATAGCAAAACAAATTAGCTGGGCACAAATGGGCAGGGTCTATATGGGGAGTTAGCTGCATCATGAGCCAAGGACTCCAGGGGGAAACAAATGTACGTCCTACGGTTCAAGAGTTATAGATTAAGACATCGTCATAAATAACTTCTGAACTGTTCATTGTAGAAAGATGAGAACTTTTAAGTGTGTCTCAAGGACATTGAGGTCATCTGGTAATGAGCC
Source organism: Gymnoscopelus braueri (assembly GCF_963280865.1). Taxonomy (NCBI): domain Eukaryota; kingdom Metazoa; phylum Chordata; class Actinopteri; order Myctophiformes; family Myctophidae; genus Gymnoscopelus; species Gymnoscopelus braueri. The sequence continues at coordinate 53,197,203 of NC_137605.1, forward strand.
ATGGCTCAACTCTGCACACCTTAAAATCAAACTTTAAATAAACTACGGCATCAACTGAAGCAGATATGTTGGGATATACATGCACTTACTTTGTTACAACATATCCTGTGCAATGGCAAATGAAGGCTGATGGTGAACCAACTCACTTACAGCACCATGCACCCCTTTAAGGTTTTTAAAAAGATAAGATGAAAAGCACCATACAGGCTATTTTCCTTTTACCTCCTGCTTGGCATCTCCCAGCTGTTGATTGAAACCCCTTTCCTGTCTGGCTTTCGCTGCCTTTGAACAAAGAAAAACACAGCTTAAGTAAATTCACTGTCTACTGGATATAAATCATGCCACAATAATCCTAGTTAGAATTGTATTACTTGTGAGACAAAATGCTATGCAGTATGCTGTGCAGTTTTAGGAAAACATTGTTTCTTGCGTCTTTGTTTCTGAGGTTATACTAACAGAGTTCTGAAAATCCACCACATTAGCTTCAGACAGACAGACAGACCCTCTAAGGCTAGCCTCTTACATAACCAGGCCTTAAAAAATATAATGACAATAATAATGACTACAGAAGCATACCTTTGTCTCTTCTAGCTCCTTGTTTTTGGCCTGGAGACGCTCCTCACTGTCACCCAACTGTTTTCAAACACATGTAACAGATCATGTCAAACAGGATCAAAGCAAACATGAAGTATGCAAATAAATTACATTACATAATTATAATATAATTGCATAAATATAATTACATAAATTACACAAGGCTATACAGCATTTGGTCATTTCAAATAGCATTAAAACTATTGAATTTAGGATTGCAGGTTGGCTACCCAGGGCTGGCATATTTTGGAAGTCAATCATATTCAATTGGAATGGGATATAAAATATCTGACTGATACATCGTGATCACATGACTCCAGGGATAATGTGTACCGATTTGTGGACAAAAACTGTAGGAGTAATAGCAAACAATCGAGCTGGGCACAAATGTGCAGGGTCTATATGGGGAGTTAGTTGCGTCATATCCAAGGAATCCAGGGGGGAAACAAATGTACGTCCTACGGTTCAAGAGTTATAGATTAACACATTGTCATAAATAACTTCTGAACTGTTCATTGTAGAAAGATGAGAACTTTTAAGTTTGTCTCAAGGAAATTGAGGTCATCTGGTAATGAGCCATGGGTCACCTCTGCACACCTTAAAATAAAGCTTTAAATAAACTACGCCATAAACTGAAGCAGACATGTTGGGATATACATGCACTTACTTTGTTACAACATATCCTGTGCTATGGCAAATGAAGGCTGATGGTGAACCAACTCACTTACAGCACCATGCACCCATTTAAGGTTTTTAAAAAGATAAGATGAAAAGCACCATGTAGGCTATTTTCCATTTACCTGCTGTAAGTCAAACATCAGCTGTTTATTGAGAAAACTTTCCCGTTTGGTTTTCTCTGCCTTTGAACAAAAAAAAAACACAGCTTAAGTAAATTCACTGTTTACTGGATATAAAATATGCCACATTAATCCTAGTTAGAATTGTTTTACTTGTGAGACAAAATGCTATGCAGTATGCTGTGCAGTTTTAGGAAAATATGGTTTCTTGCATCTTTGTTTCTGAGGTTATACTAACAGAGTTCTGAAAATCCACCACATTAGCTTCAGACAGACAGACAGACCCTCTAAGGCTAGCCTCTTACATAGCCAGGCCGTAAAAAATATATAATAATAATGTAATAATAATAATGACTACAGAAGCATACCTTTGTCTCTTCTAGCTCCTTGTTTTTGGCCAGGAAACGCTCCTCACTGTCGGCCAACTGTTTGTTCACTTTCTTTAGCTATAATGGATATTGCAAACAAATGGAACAGATCATGTCAAACAGGATCAAAGCAAACATACAGTATGTAAATAAATTACATTACATAATTATAATATAATTGCATAAATATAATTACATAAATTACACAAGGCTACATATAGACCCATTTGGAACCTCTCCCTCCGCTATATATACTGTAGCAGCTACCGGCAGTGGTAGAGTCCGTCCAACCGGTCTTTGGATCACCTTTTTCGCCACATCGTATCCAAAAAGTAAAGCCAGTCCCTGAAACCTACAGATGTTTGAGGATTTAGCGGAAACTAACTTTTTAGGACGGGGTTGAAAAAAACGTTTAAATCGCTTATTTAGTCAGCCTGTGTCATGTTTTCCCATTCAACCCAGAAGAACACCATACGGCAGGTGCCAGTACTGCTCCCGATTCGGCTACAACGGGAAAACATGGCACAGGCTGACTAAATAAGGGATTTAAACGTTTTTTCAACCCCGTCCTAAAAAGTAAACTTTCTGCTAAATCCTCAAACATCTGTAGATTTCGGGACTATCTTTACTTTTTGGATACGATGTGGCGAAAAAGGTGATCCAAAGACCGTTTAGACAGACTCTACCGCTGCCGGTAGCCGCTACAGTGCCTTAAAATCAAACTTTAAATAAACTACGCCATCAACTGAAGCAGACATGTTGGGATATACATGAACTTACTTTGTTACAACATATTCTGTGCAATGCAAATGAAGGCTGATGGTGAACCAACTCACTTACAGCACCATGCACCCCTTTAAGGTTTTTAAAAAGATTAGATGAAAAGCACCATGTAGGCTATTTTCCTTTTACCTCCTGCTTGGCATTTCCCAGCTGTTGATTGAAATCCCGTTCCTGTTGGGTTTTCTCTGCCTTTGAACAAAGAAAAACACAGCTTAAATTCACTGTGTACTGGATATAAAACATGCCATTAATCCTAGTTAGAAATGTTTCACTTGTGAGACAAAATGCTATGCAGTATGCTGTGCAGTTTTAGGAAAACATGGTTTCTTGCGTCTTTGTTTCTGAGGTTATTGATTGATTGATTGATGTACTTTATTTAGTAAGACATGAGAACAACAGTACATGGAAGTACAAATCAGGGACGTGCTGGCCACTGGGAAATTTGGGACAATTCCAGAACGGCCACGTCATTCCAGGCCGTTTTTTCTCCACTTTTTGGGTCTGGGCGGCCCACAAAGTAAATATAACTCCACTCCACGGCCCACAAAGTAAATATAACTCCACTCCACGGCCCACAAAGTAAATATAACTCCACTCCACGGCCCACAAAGTAAATATAACTCCATTCCACGGCCCACAAAGTAAATATAACTCCACTCCACGGCCCACAAAGTAAATATAACCACATTACCTCCAGTATTTTATCATTATTGTACATTTTTCATTGTATGTTTTTATTATAAATAATAAATTTGTTTATTTTTATTATAAATAAAAATATACTGCTCATCGGTTAGTATTTGGGACCTCGCCGCGCGGCCGGAGGCAAAAAGTAATTGCAGGGAAAAAAAGAGAGGACCTTGCAGGCCTCTCTATCTGGGATTCCCAGGCTGAATTAGGGGCCCAGCACGTCCCTGGTACAAATTCACAATACAAGGTCTACTAAACTGGAAGGCTTATAAAGCACTAGGCTTGTTTAAAATGAGATCCTCATGCACACAAATCATGATGACATATAGGAGACAGACAGATATACACACTACTATACAGAACGTCATACAATCAGCTTACAGGTTACTGGTATGCAAAAATGAAAAATATGTACAAGAGAGAAAAGAGGAAGAGTTCGGGGAGGGGGGGTGGGGGGGTTAGGTTAAGACTTTGACAGGGGCCATTTGCCTCCTGAAGGTGTTTCTTTAGGGCCGTTTTGAAAGTGAGTAGAGTTTTACACTCCTTTACTCAATTGAGGCCAAGAAGTAGCCTTACTAGTTTGTTTTGGGATGTTTGAAGCCTTGTTTTTAAGGCCTTGGTGGTGTTGTGGTACCATGAGGAGCATGCATTATCGCCAAAAATACTGTCTGTTATACTAACAGAGTTCTGAAAATCCACCACATTAGCTTCAGACAGACAGACAGACCCTCTAAGGCTAGCCTCTTACATATCCAGCCCGTAAAAAATGTAATGACAATAATGATGACTACAGAAGCATACCTTTGTCTCTTCTAGCTCTGTGTCTTTGGCCCGGAGACGCTCCTCACTGTCAGCCAACTGTTTGCAAACACATGTAACAGATCATGTCAAATAGGATCAAAGCAAACATACAGTATGTAAATAAATTACATTACATCATTATAAAATAATTGCATAAATATAATTACATAAATTACACAAGGCTACACACAGCATTCGGTCATTTCAAAAAGCATTCAAACTATTGAATTTAGGATTGCAGGTTGGATACCCAGGGCTGGCAAATTTTGGAAGTCAATCATATTCAATTGGAATAGGATTTAAAATATCTGACTGATACATCGTGATCACATGAATCCAGGAATAATGTGTACCGATTTGTGTGAGTTTTGGACAAAAAATGTAGGAGTAATAGCAAAGAAATCGAGCTGGGCACAAATGTGCAGGGTCTATATGGGGAGTTAGTTAAGTCATGAGCCAAGGACTCCAGAGGGGAAACAAATGTACGCCCTACGGTTCAAGAGTTATAGATTATTAACACATTGTCATAAATAACTTCTGAACTGTTCATTGTAGAAAGATGAGAACTTTAAATTTTGTCTCAAGGACATTGAGGTCATCATGTGGAGACATGGCTCAACTCTGCACACCCTAAAATAAAGCTTTAAATAAACTACGCCATCAACTGAAGCAGATATGTTGGGATATACATGCACTTACTTTGTTACAACATATCCTGTGCAATGGCAAATGAAGGCTGATGGTGAACCAACTCACTTACAGCACCATGCACCCCTTTAAGGTTTTTAAAAAGATAAGATGAAAAGCACCATGTAGGCTATTTTCCATTTACCTGCTGTATGGCAACTTCCCGCAGTTGATTGAAATCCCTTTCCTGGTGGGTTTTCTCTGCCTTTGAACAAAAAAAAACACAGCTTTAGTAAATTCACTGTCTACTGGATATAAAATATGCCACATTAATCCTAGTTAGAATTGTTTTACTTGTGAGAAAAAATGCTATGCAGTATGCTGTGCAGTTTTAGGGAAATATGGTTTCTTGCGTCTTTGTTTCTGAGGTTATGCTAACAGAGTTCTGAAAATCCACCACATTACAGACAGACAGACAGACCCTCTAAGGCTAGCCTCTTACATAGCCAGGCCTTAAAAAATATAATGACAATAATAATGACTACAGAAGCATACCTTTGTCTCTTTTAGCTCTTTGACTTTGGCCCGGAAAAGCTCATCACGGTCAGCCAACTGTTTGTTCACTTTCTTTAGCTATAATGGATATTGCAAACAAATGGAACAGATCATGTCAAACAGGATCAAAGCAAACATACAGTATGTAAATATATTACATTACATTATTATAATATAATTGCATAAATATAACTACATAAATTACACAAGGCTACATATAGCCCCATTTGGAACCTCTCCCTCCGTTATATACTGTAGCGGTTACCGGCAGCGGTAGAGTCCGTCCAAACGGTCTTTGGATCACCTTTTTCGCCACATCGTATCCAAAAAGTAAAGGTAGTCCCCGAAACCTACAGATGTTTGAGGATGCCATGTTTTCCCATTCAACCCAGAGGAACCCCCTATGGCAGGTGCCAGTACTGCTCCCGATTTGGCTACAACGGGAAAACATGGCACAGGATGACTAAATAAGGGATTTAAACGTTTTTTTCAACCCTGTCCTAAAAAGGTTACTTTCTGCTAAATCCTCAAACATCTGTAGATTTCGGGGACTATCTTTACTTTTTGGATACGATGTGGCGAAAAAGGTGATCCAAAGACCGTTTGGACAGACTCTAGCCGCTACAGTGGGACCTCATCTCAGAGCTATATAGCGGAGGGAGAGGTTCCAAATGGGGCTAGGCTGCATACAGCATTTGGTCATTTCAAATAGCATTCAGATACAAACTATTGAATTTAGGATTGCAGGTTGGCTACCCAGGGCTGGCAAATTTTGGAAGTCAATCATATTCAATTGGAATTGGATATCAAATATCTGACTGATACATCGTGATCACATGACTCCAGGGATGATGTGTACCGATTTGCGTGAGTTTTGGACAAAAACTGTAGGAGTAATAGCAAAAGATGAGAACTTTAAAGTTTGTCTCAAGGACATTGAAGTCATCTGGTAATGAGCCATGGCTCAACTCTACACACCTTAAAATCAAACTTTAAATAAACTACGCCATCAACTGAAGCAGATATGATGGGATATACTGTACATGCACGTACTTTGTTACAACATATCCTGTGCAATGGCATGAAGGCTGATGGTGAACCAACTCACTTACAGCACCATGCACCCCTTTAAGGTTTTTAAAAAGATAAAATGAAAAGCACCATGTAGGCTATTTTCCATTTACCTCCTGCTTGGCAATTCCCAGCAGTTGATTGAAACCCCTTTCCTGTTGGGGGTTCTCTGCCTTTGAACAAAAAACACAGCTTAAGTAAATTCACTATCTACTGGATATAAAACATGCCACATTAATCCTAGTTAGGGCGCGCTCCCACCAAGAGTTGGCTGGCCGCTGTTTGCAGAATCTGCCAATGCATTGTCAATGCAAATGCGTTGATTCACGCAAGAGAAGATTTTTCCGCTAGTCGCGCAGACCTTGCGTTTATCTGCTCTCCGCGACTAAGCATAAAACTGCTGGAGGCAGGCGCTGATTTTCTCCCTCTGTCCAATCGGGTGAGTCAAAGGCGGACCGTCTCAAGACTCAGGAAGCAACATGGTGCTCAAGGCAGCAGGCACAGGCGGTGCGGTCTACGGGGAGGCTCCTGAAAGTGAGTGACAGGCGCGACACTCCCGTTTTTTAGAATCCTCTGGCTGCAAAAAACTGTGGCCGCGCACAACCTGCGTTTAACAGCGGCCAGCCAACTCTTGGTGGGAGCGCGCCCTTAGAATTGTTTCACTTGTGAGACAAAATGCTATGTAGTACTTTCTCATGTTTTAGGATAAAATATAAAACAAAAATCCACAAGATTCCTTACATGGAGGAAAACCATTAAGACTATTCACACGTTCAGCATCGTCAAATAACTTGAATGTTCCCCCATTTAGCTGTTGCATGTGAATGACAATTCTGGACTCAAATTATTTGTATTTATTTTTTTGCAGATGTGTTATTAACTTCTTATACAAACACATATACATGAACGAACCATAGAACATAAAAAGTGTGGAAAAATAAGATATTCAAATCAGGCTCATGGCAAAAGAAGAGTGCAAAGCATTTATGCAGAAGAATAAATTGATCAACTGGTACGGATGGTTTAACACATGTTAAGGACAATTTCTAAAGCCTCTTTAAAGGCCTCTTAAATTTTTTTTTTAGAATAACACAATACTGCCTCATCAAAGTTGGTACAGTGACTTTATACATTGTCAGATACTTGAATGTGTCCTTATATTATCATCACTTTACCCAAATACAGCTCAAGTGGAGTTAGGAGGTTTTTGACCATTAATGTGGAGATTGTTTTTCCCCCGTCATTCTAATCAATGATGGAAATGTCATGGAAATTTATAAAGAAGTAAACACTCTAAAGAACAAACCAATGTATACAGATATTGCCTTTTAAGTTTCCCGCAGTCTGTGACTCCACCCTGCTTTTTAAGACTGGCTGGCACCTGAACTTAAGTAATGCAAACAATGTGTATTGAGACTGTCTGTTCTCACCGTCTTCTCGTGTCATGTGTTAATGAAGAAGGTGTCAAATTTGACTATGAAAGTACCTTGAAGAAATTGTGTTACACCCCACCCTGAAGGGGTGGAGACTGGGTGAAGCCTATTTAAGTATGTGCTGCCCATTGCTTTGATTGAGTCAGCTAGTATGTCCCATTGATGACGTGTACGTTGGCTCCACTGTATTAATACCTTTAAACTCTCTCATACTTTGGAAATGTAATTCTTGTCTGTCTCATCATTATTGTGTGCTCCAAACAGATTCTGCTTTCACATTTGGTGGTCCTACGCCGACGATTTTTGGACTGGGTTTGCTGCTGTCGGTGTTTGGCAGTACAGTGGAGGGGTGTCCTGCTTTGGAGGCCCAACCAGTCTTTCGCTGTTCAGCCAATCACCGCAGTAAGTGTCTTGTTAGTGGGGAATCTGTTTGGGTGTACTAGTGGGAGACATTGTTTCAGTTTTGAAGTATTAGTGATGAATTGTGATCACCATAGGCTTTTTGATGGTCTATATGTAGGGAGACTGAAAAGTCTCGCCTTCATGCGCATGACACAGATTAGAGGGACTTTGCTTGATTTTTTGAATACAGCCTTGAGGATACAATATATGAAAAAATGGAGGCTGTGGACGTGTTTTAATCTTTTAAATTTGTATTCTTGGTGGAATGTTTTTTAGTGTTGCCGATTAACGTCAGTCAGAGAAACGCAGTAATCATAAGCCGACACACTCAAACCGTTAGGAGGTCATGTTTAGTAAGGTTGTGTAAATGCGTTCAGTGACTCTTTTAGTTTTTGCATGTATTTGTATAGAAGTTATTCAATCAATCAATCAAACGGTCGCCGGCTGTCTGTTCAGGGGGACTTTTGTCCGGCCTGAGGGTCCGGTTGTACAGAGTTACAACAAAGCTAGCACAGAATGAATGGTTTGTATGAGTGTGTGTGTGTCTGTGCGAGTGTTGTTTATTGTAATGTTGTGTGTACAAGAACAGCACAATTACCTTTTGATCAAGGTTAAGGTTCCGCATCTGTAAGTACATGGATTTTTTTAAAGGCCTGTCGGGACGGACCAAGGCCTCGAGAAAACCGCTATTCTGCTGTCTTGAAAAGGAGGGGTACTGAGTAGCTTAAAATTCAAAGTGAGTATTGAATCCTTTTGTTATGGTAGCCTGTTAAATAGTTAACAGGAGATAGATAAATCGTTTTAGATAGATATGAAAATGAAATATTATATAATAATAATAGGTAGGAATTTCTAGATGAAAAGAGTTTTAGTGTCTCAGCTTCTTTCCTTCGCAGTAGGTGGTCGACACTTGGAATTAGGTGTTGTTGGATTAAGCCCTGTATTTTTGGCTACTATGGTGATTTGATTAACCATTCCTTTTGACACTACAATGGCAGTGCCATTATTTTTAGGGATGAGTGATTGAGAATGTGAATATATCTTAATGTAGACAGTGTGTGATTTTTTTCTCCTGTGTGTTGATGGGGGCTCTTCATCCGCTGTGGGGTCAGGGTCTGGGTTGAGGATTTCTGCTCCATTGGGACGCCATGCAGCAGGAATCCGACAATACCAGTATGGGTTTTCTTTTCTGAGTTTTGGGCTTGTGGGAAAGTTACTCTCGATAATGTTGTTTCCTTCCCAATTTCTTTTAGGATCGGTGTCGTTCTATGGGAGGCTAACATAATGTTTTGATGTGATTTCATGTTGTTGTATAATGAGTGTGTTTTATCCCACGTGTATTTTGTGACTAATGGCACAACTAACAAACTAATTGATAACTGACCTATTGAGACGTGCGTCGTCGAATGTATTATTTTCAATTTTCTGGTAGCCGGGAACACTGGACTTTCCAAAAATCAGAAACACGGGGGGTAATGTATGTATTTTGATTGTTTTAATTGTTTATTCTGATTTGAAGTATCCTAGTGCTTTTCCTACTGAAAAATTGAGCATAAGGGCTGTGTAAACATATGACATGGTTTCTGTGTGTGCTTATATTTATATTGAATGATGCTAATTCATGTCATGTTTTATTCTGTTTCTCTTTAAGATGTTTTTGTAGTAAATGATTGCTTCTCTCTTAGTGACACAGACACAGGACTGCAGGACCACATCACTAAATAGCAATATTAATTTAATGAATTGTATGGTAATTGGTAACTAGTATTGGTTTGAGAATGGATTTCTAAACGTGAAGTAAGATTAGTTTACTATAGCCAGTGGAGTGCCTCTAAATAAATTCCATACATGTGGTTTAGTTAGGGTTTATGTTAAATAATGTTATTGTGAGTGTTTATTCGCAGGTCCACTTATGAACGGCAGTGGAACTGTTCTGAGAGAGGAGGAATTGGAGATGATGACAACGTGCTAAATATCTCTACGGCTTGTGTGGTATTGAGTATCGTGGTTTGCTATAACACAGTGATATGTTTTTTTCGTATGCTATACTATTTGAAAAGATTTCATCTAACCCTATATATCCCTGTGTGTAATAGATTTTGGCTGAATGTTGAAATTATGCCCGGCTCTGGCTCTGAATGGGAGTTTCTAGAATCCTGTGATTTTGCATGTATGAACCCTTGTAAAGATGAGATTATTTATACATCTTGTGTTTCTTTTACAGAAATGGAGTGTGTGCCTTGAGGGACAAGGAAGCGCTCTGAAACGCTGAATCCTGAAGGTTTGGGAGGAACGGAGTTCTGGATTGGGATGAGATGATCGGTTGGCTGATGCCAGGTGGAGTGGACGCAGATGCTATGAGGTCTTTGAGCTGACGGGGGGCTACAAGCTTAGCTTGTATCAACCTGGAGTGTCGTTTTTGACCGAATGGGCCTGTGGGACACTGCGACGTGAGAGACTGGACAATTTTGGATGGAGGCTTTCCTGAGCTGAAGATTTTCTGTTTTTCATGTCAAAATGTTTTTGAGGAAGTTCTCCTGCGCACAGGAGCGCATGACATTTGGTTGTTAAATGCTGTTATTAAATGTAACCAGTCATTTTTATGAAGTCGCCCTGGAGGAATGATAAAAAGGGGGCTGCAGCTGAATTTTCCTAGTGCAAGAAAAAGAAACTCTAGGTTTTTCGCATCTGCCTGGATGACGTTTACTGTTCACATTATGCATTTTTTTGTTTTCTGTCTCGCAATCTCAAGAGTTCTTTAAATGTTTAAATCAGGGAATGTCATGGAAATTTATAAAGAAGTAAACACTCTAAAGAACAAACCAATGTATACAGATATTGCCTTTTAAGTTTCCCGCAGTCTGTGACTCCACCCTGCTTTTTAAGACTGGCTGGCACCTGAACTTAAGTAATGCAAACAATGTGTATTGAGACTGTCTGTTCTCACCGTCTTCTCGTGTCATGTGTTAATGAAGAAGGTGTCAAATTTGACTATGAAAGTACCTTGAAGAAATTGTGTTACACCCCACCCTGAAGGGGTGGAGACTGGGTGAAGCCTATTTAAGTATGTGCTGCCCATTGCTTTGATTGAGTCAGCTAGTATGTCCCATTGATGACGTGTACGTTGGCTCCACTGTATTAATACCTTTAAACTATCTCATACTTTGGAAATGTAATTCTTGTCTGTCTCATCATTATTGTGTGCTCCAAACAGATTCTGCTTTCACAGAAACTATCTCCAAAGTTGGAGTTACAGTAGGTGGTTTGACCGACAGTTTTGAGGATCCAATGGAGTTGGGTCGTTCCAGAATTGGAGGACATTTTACGTCCCACTTAAGAAATGTCAAATAATCCATTTACAAAATACTAAATAATGCAGTTGTCGTGTAACTTTGACTTGTCCTGAGACCAAATCTAAATCAACTTGGAGAAAAAAATGTTTGAACGTATTTAAAAAAAAAATAATAATAAGTCTGTAGTACCCCTAAAATGCTAGTTTTCTCTTGTCCCAACCGCTTGGTGACCAAATTGAATCTCAGATAACACTGTTAAAATGACACCTAGATCTACTTTCTTTTGCATTATTTTGTTCATAGATGTCTCTTGTAGATGTGGAAACATATTTTTTAATTAACATAATATTTTAAATAAGTATTATTGTTCTGCCCTCACTGCTTTGACAGGCGCAGTTAGGCAGAAAGATAACTCCGGACAAGGGTATCAGGTGTTAACTCTCTTTACTCAAAATCCAGGAGTAAAACTGCAATACAATTATAACAAAAACATCATCAATTGGATTCAAATGTACCATAAATGAACATTACTCTGATATACGTAATCATAAACATAGACATAATACTCACAGACAATGCTTTGTCACACAAGAAAACAGAGAGGACATCTGTCTGCCTTCAAACACCAAACTGAAACTGGTATGCTGCCCTGCTAATCAGAAATCTAGCACACCTTGAGCAGGAACTTAATTACAAATCTCAAACACCTGTCCTAAAATAAAGGCACCCTCCCAGTAACTTCAGAAAACAGTACCACCCACTGGCGGACATCAGTCTCAGCCAGCACAATTATTATGCAAGGAACCTGTGTCCCACAACTTGCATGCAACCCTGTTACCTTAACCTTTTTAGCAAGGTAAATTAAGAAGAAAAGTGTGAGTCACATGACACACTAGAAGTGACATCATCAAACACTTTCTTAACAGCAAGGTATCTCCTCTCTTCTATTATTCATATTTTTTTCACATTGTCAGCCTTGCTTGAATGTCTCAACCTACCTCACGCAACCCTGTTATGCATATTTCCAGAATAAGATAAATACTTGACAAAAAAATCTTTATCTTGAATGTCTCAACCTACCTCACGCAACCCTGTTATGCATATTTCCAGAATAAGATAAATACTTGACAAAAAAATCTTTACTTTTACTTTACTTATGTGAGTTTGTCCTCTTGGTAAATGCTAACAGCTATCTAAACAGCTAGCTTCTATTCCTGAGAAAAAGCTAACATTAGCATAGATTTGCAATCCTGTTACTTGCAGCCCTGTTACTGTGATTAGAGTAACAGGGTTGCATTAATAGAATTAAAACACTATTATTTATGGTTAAATTAAAAACATTACATAATCTAAACTATAATTTAGGTTAATCTACGTATTTTAAACATTATTGAATTTTACAGACTATATTGCTTCATTTTATTTTAACCATTTGGTCAAAATGAGTTATAGTTGTTTGGTGGCAGTGGTGGGATGGTATGCCTTTATGAATTTGACAACAGTGAAGTAGACCATGATGCCAGGTGGTCGTGGAAGAGGCTTAGGGCGCTTTCACACTATGGTCCCGGGTGCGCACTCCAGACCGCTTGGCAGGTGTCGCGCTAGTGTGAATGTTGCGTATCGTTCCCCGAAACGGATAACCGTATCATACCCGAAACCACCTCGGGAGGCAGTCTCGGATCCGGATCATGCGTATTTGGGTACGGTACGCTGCAATGTGAAAGCAAGCGTACCGTTAGACGGAAGTGGCCCGCTATTTGTAATAGGTGACGGTATATAAACTCGACAAAAACAGTCAACAAAAACACGTCGCAGATCAATCCACAGGGGTTCAACCATGGCCGGATCCCGCAGTTAATTACTGACCGCCGCTCCCTCCCGCAAGAAAAAATTAAATCCCATTCTGTCCCGCGTCATCCCACGGGTTAATTTAACATTTACTCCCGCCGCATCCCGCGGGTTAATTTCATAATTAAATTATAAAATGAACCCGCGGGATGATGAAAGATTTAGTACCGCATCATCCCGCGGGTTAATTTTATCATTAAATGACCAAATGAACCCGCGGGATGATGCGCTAAAACCCGCAATATTTATATATAAAACTTTTTTATTTATTATATAAAACATTACATACAGAAAAAGAATGAGAGCGCGAGAGATAGAAAGAGAGGCCGTGTCACGGCCATATAAGGACAGCAACAATATATATATATATATATATATATATATATATATATATATATATATATATATATATATATATATATATATATAATATATCTTGTGGATATCTTGTGGAGTTTCAGCTACTATGCATCCCAGAAATATATAGCTTATAAGGCTTTGTAATTTGAAATGTGTAAGTAAATATGGTAACTCATTTAGATGTAGGCCTACATAGGTTTATGGTTTCCCAAGGACTATAGCCGTTTCACTCATGATGCAATTTCTCTTTCATAACAGATACATACATGTGCCAGATAATCCCCACACCAAGAGAGTAAAAAAAGAAAAGACGTTGGATTGATGTACTTTATTTAGACATGAGACATGAGAAACAGTACATGGAAGTACAATTCACAATACAAGGTTTCAGTCATTCAGTCCGACTTCACTGTATAGGCTACTATAGTTGTCTTTTCATAAATGATATATTTTTGTACTTAAGCTGTCGTGAAAGTTTATAATATTTAGAGAAATTTAAAGTTTTTTTTTTTCCCACCTTCTTAAAACGGCGCGGAACACCGTAGCAGTACTCCCGGCACAAAAATGGGCCGTTTGCCAGGGTTGATAAACACTGCTCTAAGGGCCACTCTTATGGAAAAGTGCGCTGGCCACTCAAAAATCCAAGATGGCGACCATTTTTTTCAAGATGGCCACCACCTTAGTGGAGCAAATAGTGATATAATCTTTCAGGTTGTGATACAATGATGAAATTTGTCACACATACTCTCTAAGGGCCACTCTTATGGAAAAAGGCACTGGCCACTCAAAATTCCAAGATGGCGACCATTTTTTTCAAGATGGCCACCACCTTAGCGGGTTTCAGGTTGTGATACAAGGATGAAATTTGGCACACATACTCCCTAAGGTTCACTCTTATGGAAAATGCCGGTGGCCAATCAAAAATCCAAGATGGCGACCATTTCTTTCAAAGTGGCCACCACCTTAGCGGAGCAGATAGTGATATAATCTTTCAGGTTGTGATTCAGATACAAGGATGAAATTTGGCACACATACTCTGTAAGGGCCACTCTTATGGAAAAAGGCGCTGGACACTCAAAAATCCAAGATGGCAACCATTTCTTTCAAGATGGCCACCACCTTAGCGGAGCAGATGGTGATATAATCTTTCAGGTTGTGATAAAAGGATGATATTTGGCACAACTACTCTTTAAGGTCCACTCTTATGAAAAGGGGAGCTAGCCACCCCAAAAAATCAACATGGCCGCCATTTTTCAAGATGACTTCCAGGGGTTGTATCATTATGTCTTATATAGCTTATTATAATAGAGTGAATGTCATTGCACAACCAGGGCACAATGGTGGCATCACTGCTGTGTAACTCAGCATGGGGTTCAGTGTCAGCTGATCTAGTTTTAGTAATACTGTAGTAATAGTATAGCTTATCAGTGTCCCAAATGCTGTCTAACAGCCCCGGTCAATTAGCTAGTAATAGTTAGTAGATTTAGTTAGATAGCCGCGCCTGACTTGACAGGGTGTGCCAGCGCGGGAGAGCCGAGCCAAGGGTTATTCATGACTTATGCATGTATACTTACCCGGAAGGTGTACAGATCACACAGGACTTAGATGGCACTGGATGAATGATCGGGCTAGGTGTAGGTCACCCGAACCTAGTTGTATCCCATACCTGAATGTGCTGTACACTTTGATTAAGTTGGTAAAAGGATAGCCCCTCGGCCTTAATCAGAAATCAATCCACCAAAAAATGGCAAACGCAAATCCAATGTTACCAAACAGGCAAATCGATTGGAATAAATGTTGTCTTTGTCAGATATACAAAAAAAATGATGCCCTAGCATCACCACCAACCCATCATGTTCCTCAACATGATGGCTATACCATGCTTGCCACCAATGTTCCACTCTTTCGTGAGATCGATCAAATGCCAATGATTCTGGACCCAGCAAGGCTGGATGAAGGTGGTGGTATAGAAGCTACTTTGATTAGAAACCAGGCCAAGTATCACACAAGTTGTCGACTAATGTTCAACAACACCAAATTAGATCGTGCGAGGAAGCGACAGTCAGATGCTGAAACTAGTGAAATAGCTGAAGGCCACACAAAACGCAGTAGAACCAGTCATGATAATCTGGCTTGCATATTTTGTGATCAAATAGCCCCTGAATCTGACCTAAGACAGGTAATGACAATGAATCTGAACAACAGACTACATGAATGTGCCCAGACACTAAATGATGGCAAACTATTGACTAAACTGAGTGGTGGCGATGCCATAGCACAGGAGCTCGTGTGTGTCTTTCTGGTCTCTACAACAGAGAGAGATCCCACCTAAAAGCCCTTGAAAAAGAGTCATCTGAGAGTGATCGAGAACCAGACATGTTTCCCCTGGTTCTCTCAGAACTGGTCAACTACATTGTAGAATCCAGTCTCAGTTCTGATGGTCCTGCCGTCTTCCGTCTCGCAGATATGAACAACCTGTGCCAGCAGCGTCTGGAGCAACTGGGTGTAAACTCACCTACTGTCAACTCTACGAGACTAAAGGAAAAACTGATGGCAGAGATCCCTGAACTTAAGCCTTACAGAAATGGCAGAGATGTGTTCCTGACTTTCGAGGTAGACGTAGGATTGGCTCTCTCTCAAGCTGTTGAAGCTGCTGAAATCTCAGAGGCACTTACCATGGCCAAGGCTGCAAAAATCCTGAGAAGGCACATTTTGGACCATCAGTCCAGATTTGATGGAACATTCCGTAAGGGATGCATCAAAGATGCCACCCCTCCAATTCTCCTCCAGTTCATTGGTATGGTAGAGCACGGAGCTGATATCAAATCACAGCTGAGATTTGGCACTTCAAGGACTGACCAGGCTATTGCTATGGCTAATGTTTCCGCCTTTCGCAATAAAGGCAAAAAGACTGCCTGGCAAACATGGAACATTTGCTCAGAGGCTTCTCCCATCTTCACCAAACTAAGCCAATATCCTCCCAAACTGAGTGATGATGACCTGAAGATCCTGGAGAAGTTTGTGGTCCTGATGTACGATCGATCGAGCACAGCTGTCAGTGTGGATGAAGCTAGATTTGACATGTTTGCCCGAAAGCAGAAGCCATATGAAGCCATTCCTCCAACGAGAGCAGCTCTGCTTCAACACACCAAATGTGCAGCGTATCAGGCCGGCTGCATATGGGGTCAATCCACCCAGCGTCAGCCAGAATCAGAAAGTCCAGCTGACTGGGGATGGAAGAAGTTTGGTGAAGAATGGCAGGTCTTCTGGACAGCCAATTCACCACTTGCAGAGAGTTGTCAAGAACTCACCAAATGTGGCTGCAAAAAATGGTGCAGTGGAAGGTGCAAATGTTTCAAATTGGGGTTTGTCTGCACAGCACTGTGCAGTTGCAAATGTGAGTAAAACTATTTGGGCAAAAACAACATCTTGGAAAATGGTCACCATCTTCATATTTCATGTGTCTGTGATTCTTTTATTGTCAAGTGACCTTTGGAGACTGCTCCTGCCAATTTTCATGTTTGTATCATGACCTGAAAGTTTATATCACTATCTGCTCTGCTAAGGAGAAGGTCATCTTGAAACAAATGGTCGCCATCTTGGATTTTTGAGTGGCCAGTGCCTTTTTCCATAAGAGTGGCCCTTACAGAGTATGTGTGCCAAATGTCTACCTTGTATCACAACCTGAAATATTATATCACTATCTGCTCCGCTAAGGTGGTGGCCATCTTGAAAAAAATGGTCGCCATCTTGGAATTTTGAGTGGCCAGTGCCTTTTTCCATAAGAGTGGCCCTTAGAGAGAATGTGTGCCAAATTTCATCATCGTATCACAACCTGAAAGATTATATCACTATTTGCTCCGCTAAGGTGGTGGCCATCTTGAAAAAATGGTCGCCATCTTGGAATTTTGAGTAGCCAGTGCCTTTTTCCATAAGAGTGGCCCTTAGAGAGTATGTGTGCCAAATTTCATCATTGTATCACAACCTGAAAGATTATATCACTATTTGCTCCGCTAAGGTGGTGGCCATCTTGAAAAAAATGGTCGCCATCTTGGATTTTTGAGTGGCCAGCGCCCTTTTCCATAAGAGTGGCCCTTACAGAGTATGTGTGCCAAATTTCATGCTTGCATCACAAAGTGAACGATTAAGTCAATAACTTGCTGCACTATTTAGTCAGAAGTGCTTTTTAATACTTTTCATTGGTTCAATATTTGTAAAACCCACACATAGTCGTAAAGGGTGTTCAATAGCACTGATTTATTACGCACAAAAAATGTTTAAAAATGGAGATGGTTTCTGCCTGACAGCGACAATAGGATATTTCTGAGCTTGTGCCCTCTTCTATGCAGCCTGGTCTCGACTGCAAAACGTAAGAGTCACATGGCTCTATTCAAGACGTCTTAGGTACTGCCAGGTCTTATTCCTTAATTTAAGACGTGAAGGCGTGACCAATGCCATTTTGCTATTATGGGTGCGGTAATCTGCACACTGCACCAAGGCGGTATGTGGTACAACGACCCTGAATTAGTCATGGGTGTGTTTGGGCGTTACTTTAATCAATCCAATCAGAGTATCCGCTGCCATTCCCTTTAAGATCAGCGCAGGACGCAGTGCTATTTTCCATGCGTTAAGCAGTGAGACCAAAGCTCACATTGAAAGGAGAGATGTTCAACTGCAGGCATGGCCGTCATAACCACTGTAGCCTCTGTCTAATTATGTGACTGTCTCCAATGTCCAAAGCACATTGATATCTCTTGACTATTACTACTGCTGCCCAAAATATCTGATCTCCAAGCAAAAAACAATCGCTGCGTGACGCGCTGTATATGCTTGTAGATCAGATCTGTTTGCGCAGCATTATGTGTAAGTGAAAGTAACAGCAACATGTGGGGCAGTGTTGCCAGATTTAGCGAGAGAAATAAGCAGCCAGGTCTATGAAAACAAGCCCAAAACAAGCGACTATAAGCCACATGCCCTAGCCTACATAGATATATATATATATATATATTGAGAATAGCCGATCTACAAGCTCACAACGCGTCTTCATAGAAAGACTTCATAGAAAAACAAGCCCAAAGTCGCTTATAATAAGCAGACATGGCAACACTGGTGGAACGCATGGAGAGGGGGGCGTGATTTGGGAACGTACGGGACCGGTTGGCAAACCCCGCCCCCCCCCGAGTGGAATTAGGAGATTTTAGACTTTAGGAGCAGCTCTGTTAACCGCCGCATCCCTGTGATAATGATATAGAATATACATGATATATATGTAGTGGGTTGGGATTTCGCTGGTTGCCCCTAGCAACGCAATGCAACGCAACGCCCCCGTAATCACCAGGCTGATTAATAGGCAGCTGTACGTGGCCGCTAGTTAGTTGGCGTTTGTCCGTCTGCCTGGTCGTGGGTTGCGTGCGGGAGCGTCGCGGTTCAGCTTCTCGTTTAAGGTACCGTATGTAACTATGTGTGTTAACTGTATATTGATGTGTGAGCCTAGCGAAACCTAATGTTGTCCTACTCTGCAGGTGCTCACTGCTCCCCCCTCCCCGACCTGTTCTCTTCGTAAGCGAAGTTGCTACTGCTCCTAGCCCCTACGGAACCTCTCCCTCCGCTAAGTAGCTCCGAGATGAGGTCCCTCTTTAATTCCTGCCGGCTGCGGTAGACATTTTCGCACATTTTCCAGTTTTACATGTTTCTTACCCCTTTCTGCACATCGTATCCAAAAAGCAAAGCAATTGCGCCACTCTCTCAGATGTTTTAAGCTCTAGCGGAACATAACAGCTTCCAACGTGTTGAAGAAAGTATTTAATTTGCATCGGATTTCATCCAGTTCCATGTTTTTAAGACATTGCGCAAGAGTTGCGCCCGTAGAGATAACATTACTGATTACCCTACTGGTCAAATGTTGAATTGCATCTTCTAATGCAAAATATTATGGAACCGGATGAAATCCGATGCAAATTAAATACTTTCTTCAACACGTTGGAAGCTGTTATGTTCCGCTAGAACTTAAAACATCTGAGAGAGTGGCGCAATTGCTTTGCTTTTTGGATACGATGTGCAGAAAGGGGTAAGAAACATATAAAACTGGAAAATGTGCGAAAATGTCTACCGCAGCCGGCAGGAATTAAAGAGGGACCTCATCTCGGAGCTACTTAGCGGAGGGAGAGGTTCCGTAGGGGCTACTACTGCTCCCGGTGTGCGTGGCGTGCTGTCTGTCTGTCCAGTCTGTGCTGCTCTATTTTATGTATAGAGGTAAGGCAATTGCAGTTGTTTTATGTCATTGATCAGGTTATTAATTATGTGCTTTTTGTTTTGTTAGGAGAAGCTCCGTTTGCCCCTGCTGTTTTTGTCCTTATTATTTTGGTTACGATTTGATTTGGTTATATTATTTTGGTTTATTTGATTTATTGTGTTTGTGCAAACCAGCTGCTCTAATAGATGTATAACATAAACTGAGGTATCTTTGGCTCCGGCCGTACCAGTACTAGGGTGGCTAATAGTTGTGGTCCCGACAGGTGGGGGGTCACTGGTGATAGGCTGTATTGGAGTTTGTATTAGTTTAGTGCATGATCTACTGTTTGGCTGCATGCTGCTTAGTTTTAAGATTTCAGTGTTGTGTGGTTTTTAACAATTTCTCTTGTGTCTTTCAGTGCGTGTGTGCCATTTTGTGCGCTTTTGGTGGTGGTGAAACTCCTCTCTCCTCACTCCCTCACTCCCTGCCTCCCTCCTGTGTGCAAGGACACCTATGCCCCCGGCTACTGGTATTCTAGTCTATTGCCCATTTTAACCCTTTTGATACTGTTTGATAGATTGTGAATTACATTTTACTTAGTCTTTGTAATTGATAATAAATAACTCTTAAATGTCATGAACTTGACCCCTTCCAGTTTGACGCATTATTGATCGTTGCTTATTTTGCCTTTAAATCATAAATAAAACGAATATACTCTTTTCAACTGGAAACACACGTCTCTGCTCCTCCTTATTATAATAACCTGTGGTCTAGTATTCAAGGTGTATTGTGCATTGTATAATATTCTCTGGGTGAAACTCCCAGAGTGGCGTAGTCTGGTATCTTCCCAGCAAGCACAATGACGTCATGATGACGTTATGATGACGCCCGGTCATCACCCCCGGTGACGTTCAGGACTAGGCCAAATCACAGCCCATATGGGGATGATCTTTACGTCATTTACAGGACGTCATCACCGGGACATCATATGGACATTTGGACAGCAATTTTGGGTGATGAAAAATGTGTTTCGATGACGTCCTGGAAATGACGTTAAAATCATCCCCATATGGGCTGTGATCTGGCCAAGTCCTGAACGTCACCGAAGGACGTAATGAAAACATCATCATGACGTCTTTCAGTGACGTTCACGACTAGGCCAGATCAAGGCCCATGTGGGGATGATTCGGACGTCATCGCCAGGACATCTTATGGACGGCTTTGTGGTGACCTCGAACAGACACTTTTACGGCCAGTGTTGATGATGAAAATGCCGCACAGATGACGTCCTGGAAATGACGTCAAAATCATCCCCATATGGGCTGTGATCTGGCCAAGTCCTGAACGTCACCAAAGGACGTCATCACAACGTCATCATGATGTCTTGCAGTGACTTCCACGACTAGGCCAGATCGAGGCCCATATGGGGACGATTTGGACGTCATCACCAGGACATCTTATGGACGGCTTTGTGGTGACCTCAAACAGCCGCATATTGGCCCACGGCCAGTGTGGATGATGAAAAAGCCGTTTAGATGGCGTCCCGCTCAACACGTCAT
The DNA here is from genome assembly GCF_963280865.1 of Gymnoscopelus braueri. NCBI lineage: Eukaryota > Metazoa > Chordata > Actinopteri > Myctophiformes > Myctophidae > Gymnoscopelus > Gymnoscopelus braueri. The sequence goes on from NC_137605.1 coordinate 53,218,616, forward strand.
CATGACGTCTTTCAGTGATGTTCACGACTAGGCCAGATCAAGGCCCATGTGGGGATGATTCGGACGTCATCGCCAGGACGGCTTTGTAGTGACCTCAAACAGACGCTTTTACGGCCAGTGTGGGTGACGTAAAAGCCGCTCAGATGACGTCCTGGTAATGACGTCATAATCATCCCCATATGGGCTGTGATCTGGCCTGGCCTTGTCCTGAACGTCACCAAAGGACGTCATCACAACGTCATCATTACATCTTTGAGTGACGTTTACGACTAGGCCAGATCACGGCCCATATGGGGATGATTTTGACGTAATTTCCAGGACGTCATCAGGACACCATATTCATAACTGCCAACACTCCTGGTTTTATCAGGAGACTCCTCCTAAACCCTGTCTCCTTCTTGGCTCCGGATTGTTTTTCTATTTTTGGGCAATCAAACACCCTGTTAAGTGCACCAGAATAAAGGAAATTGCATCTAGCCTGCTTTGTTAAAACGTTATGTGGAGGACCCCCAAACCCCCCACCAAACTTGTCCTATCCACATTAATTTAACCATATAACGTTCATGTCTGTATGTCTTGACTAATGTAAACCCCCCTTTTAAATTTCAATTGTAACAATTACACATTTCTTTTGCTTAGCTTTTTATTTTGGTAAGATAGTCTTTTTGTTTGGGTATCTAGAAAACCTCTGTAGAAATTGCATTAATACTAAAATGAATAGCCTATTATTAATAATATTATTATTAAGAGGGGTGCTTACTGCTTGGGTGCACATGTTGGAGAGAGAGAGAACGAGCTCGGTGTAGTACGTGCGCGCGCGCACGCATGCATATGTGCGTCTGGCTACATTTGTGACAGACTGATCACTGATCAGCAGGTGAAAATAGACTCACACAAATTTCCCCCCATAAACTTCACTCTGATAAGTGAATCTAAACATTGTTCAGCCTATTCTGTCGCTACCATTTCATTTTGTATTTATTTCCCCTTAAAAATAATAAGTGACTAACTGCCGAATGGAGGATTTAACGTGGAGAGGATGGTTTTCCTCCCGGATCGCACGGTCCGCAAGTTGTAATACTCCTGTCCTCCTATACCAAAGTTAAACCATTAACTATATAAGTTGGTTTAGCTATTTTATTAATTATTATAGCATCGCGCACATGTTCGGTGCATCACATTTTATTCAGATATTATGCAGTGGTGTGTTGCGCGATTTCAGAAAGCTTTTTATGCCTCCGCAAAATCTTGCAATTACAACAGCTTGTAAATCAAACAAAGCAAATTAGTTGATAGTGTAAGGCTGGCAAATAACCGATTTTCAATAACAACAGACCAGGGTTGAAAACTACGTTATTTGTGAGTTTTCAGTGGAAACATATTCTGTCAGTAGGATTTATGTTAGTTGAAATTAGGTTATATTCTGGGCCAGATCTGACTAGTTATCATATGACTTGATCTGGCCTCAATCGGGCTCTCTCTGATTCGTCCAGGACGTCCGTTTTTGTGGTCAGGATAGTCAGGATTAATTTTGGTTGAAATCAGGTGATATTCTGGGCCAGATCTGACTTGTCTTGGTTTGACTTGATCTGGCCCCAATCGAGACGTCACTGATTGGTCCGGGTCCTGACTGTGCTTGCTGGGTTGTTTCCGGGCCTAAGTGCCCTGGTCGCATATAGCATATATTGAGATAATGATTATTCTGGAATTGGTCGCTTTCATTGCTGTTTCCTCAGCAGAAAACCATCCGTTCCTTTTCTTTATTTCAATAGATTAAGTAACAGCCGTCTGCCAGCCTGGATCATGGATGCTATATTGATAATTCTCATCACCAAATGCCTAGTCCCAGTAGTATGTACTGTCATATATCTCACGTGAGTGGCAAGTACTAACTGTTCTCGACAATTCCGCCAAAAATTAGAACGGTACATACCACAAACTGTACAGGAAAATAGGACGTGAGAAAGCCTCTCCTACTGCACAAATGCACAAAAGCTGTCTTTTATATTGTGTTTTTTAGTAACAGTGTCCTGTCACTAACTGCGTGGCATAACATACATGTACCTTTGTACCTATACCTTTCAAGCATTCGTTATTCAGCCAGTGGAGACAGGCGGGGGCGGGGTTTTGCCAACCGGTCCCGTATGTTCCCAAATCACGCGAGAGGGGGAGAGAACGCTCTCCACTTCTAAGCTCTCCACTTTTAAAGATGAGTGCCATGATATTTTTCAACCCTAAAACCTGATCATAAGGTATTATTATTATGTAAGGATTTTTTTCAACAAAAAAAAAAGTGTACAGTAAGTGTTAAAATGTTGTTTTTATGTAGACACACCCACCAGTTCATTAAGTATACCTGGTTTCACTTAGCACCACCCATCTAATCCAGTCCCTCCGCCTCCTCCTATAAGACCACCCACCTGTCCTAGACCTTCCCCCTTATCACTAAAGGACTGCCCATGGTTCTGCCCATTTGTTTACAAAATGGCAGGAGGACAAATTGGACAAATACAGCCATATATGTTTGAACCTGAATCTGGTTCAGATGAAGATGAGGAGGAAGAAGAAGAACTACTCCATAACCGGAAAGCCTCATCAACCCTTTGCTCAAATCCCAAATGCTCATGTGTGCAACGGATAAATAAAAGGCTTAAAAGGACAACTTTGTTTTTTTACAACCAAGGTTTATATTTTAGCTTGTAATTAAAGTAAATTCTTTGATGGCCAGATGTGAGTTATTGGGGGCTAGAAGAGCTACTGTAAATAATAATAAAGAAAACGCCGGGTTATTGTGTAAAAAAATACATATTTAGCCACCGGACAGAATGCCTCCGCCCACTGTAAAAAAGATTGCAAAAATTGCTAAAACTATAGAAAGCAGTAAATTAAAACATTTTAACACTCATCTTTTATTTACTTTAATTACAATCTAAAACATAAACCTTGGTTGTAAAAAAACTAAAGTTGTCCTTTCAACAGAACCATCAGTTGTCATACATTCTTACAGATGTGGTGATGTTCAATATCCTGTGATCCAAGTAGAACTTTATCTTACAATGACTATGGTATCCATTACATCAGTGACATTATTTATAGCATCACTGCACACATTTTACTATCATTACAATGCATTTGTATTCCTTCAACCTGACATTCCCATTTAAATGGGCTATGTATTCTTTCCATACATCCCCTTACTAGAAAATGGAAATATAAGCTGCAGTATATTACAGTAGGGAGTAGGCATATGCATATAAAACGTCTAACTAGATGCTCTCATAATGTATTCAGAGCCATTTCCACCTTGATAATACACTTCTGTTTGCAGAGGCACAGATAATTCGTCTCTTTTTTATTATATTGACAAACAATCACGCTATGTATCTAATCCAACTGAACTAGCTCTAGCGACCCTAACGTTGGCTGAGACTGTATGACTCCAGTTGGTCCCGCCCGCGTCGGTAAGTTCTGCCGATTTAATGTAAATGTTTTACCTTCTGAACATCGTATGAAAAATCTAAAGCTAGGCGCCGTAACCTACATATGTCTGTTGTTCCGACGGCGTGAAACAACGCATCGATGGGCTCAAACAACCGTTTAAAACCTTAGTTTGTTGGCAGCCTGCGTTGAATTAACATGGAGGCTCGTCCCTGATCTAACAGTACGCCATGTTAAACGGCGATGCGCGTTCACGACCAGCACTGTCTCTGCACGTTGAATTCAACGCAGAGTCGCAGACCGGCACAAAACCCCGGTTTAAAAGGTTGTTTCAACCCATCCATTAATTTCTTCACACCGTCGTAACAACAGACGACTGTAGGTTACCGCGACTACCGTTACATTTTCCATACGATGTTCAGAAGCGATCTTATTGACGCTGAACTAAATCCCACAACTAAACGGTGGGGGAGGTCACAGACACAAGGCTATGTCAAACCGATTCATGCTCCTAAATCATTTTATTGGGGCTGGCGGATGTTTTAATTTACCGGTAACGCTCCTGAGGTGCTGCTTTCTGTGTCTCCAGGATAAATCGTCGGAATATAACCTGGCTTCAGTACTTTTACTGTTTGCAAATCCCATATTGACTTGCACTAAGTTGGTGAGGCAGTAATCAACAAAATGGGAACTACACACCCGAAGCCTGGTAGAGGGGGCTGAGGGAATAATCCTGTCTTTATAAATGAAATTAAGCCATTGATCACGTTTGTCCGTGTCAATGGGCAAAGTGTGAAACGACTGTTTGATAGCTGTCACACAGAAGTTAGGCACAGAACAACCTGCCATGGTCACACACGTGTGTTTGAGGCAGCTCCGCCCACAAAAGGTTGTAGTATAAATGACAATGATAATGAGGGGAGGTGCGGTGGGTGGGTATGGGCATTGTTACGTCAGTATGTCGCTGTTTTTGGATTGGCACGTTTGACTCTCAAGGTTTCAGCCTCCAGGAAAAAACTCCAAATAGTTAGAGAAGACATGAAACACCATAAAACCACCAGCGGGGGCCTTAATGAAGTTCTATCAACCTCATAGACACATGAAAGTGCAAAAACATGGCACCACCTCTTTAAGCTAAAAACAGCAGTAAAAACCTTTATTTTATTTTATTGGATTAATGAAGGAATAAACCTTTGAGATCCCACCTAGAGTGGAACACGAGTCTTTCAGATCGGATGGATTGAAATGGGGGGAGTAGAGCTGTCTGTCCATACGTGCGTAATATGTGCGCTGTCACCGGCCAATGTTTCCTTTTCGCTTGATATCGTTTGATGGAGACAATACAATCATGATTATAGAGAACTTACAACCAAACATTTCTTTTTGCACTTAAGACGTGGTCTGACCACGTCTGAGTCTGAGTCTTTTTAAGTCAAGGTGCAAGATAGCAGATACCGCATTGCGCCCTTAATTAACATATGAACACTCCCCCATGCCTAAAATATGCTGGCGAGTCTTATTTCTTAAGTGTTTGTGTTCAGCGCAACTTGCAACACATTACCCGCCAAGATATTAAACATCTTCTTTCTACCGCGAGCAGCCATTTGGAGCATTTTGGAGTTTTCATCACAAAAAAAAGAATCTGAGTTCGAGGTGTTTTTCTAAAAATCCTAACGTTGGGAAGGACGGACGTCCGTTTTTACCTGGTGCTGTCCTGGCTGTCCTTCACTCCTTTAAGCCAATGGGGACACGTCCCCGTTTTGCCCGTCCTTTAAGCCAATGGGGAGACAGCCCGTCCTTCGCAGTACCCGCCTCCCCTCCCCTCCCCTGCCCTCCCCTCCCGGAGGAAATCAACGCTCCTTCCTTCAACACTGTCACTGCATCTCGCCTCAGGCTACAGAGTTAGCCTAAATGCTAGCGTGCTTCCTCAGGCTCAGAGCTAGTTTGGCTATTACGTTATTATTTGGCCATGTTCACCCTGACTAGGTTTTTTTCCTTCTAAAATGTTCCAAACCCACTATAGCAATCTGGTAATATCAGGATACATATCACTTAAATGTCAGAGCTTAACTCGTCATGTAAATACGATATAAATGAATTAATGTGAAGTGGAATCGAAAATAACAGTGTAGTCCTCTCCTGGAGTTAGCCAAATTTGGCTAATAGTTAGCCTACTTCTCATTATTAACACTATTTTTAGCCAAACGCGGTAATGTCCGCTCTCTATTAGTTATCGACGCAAGTCGCGTTATTATTCCCGTAATTTTCATGTATTGTACATCCCAAAAGAAAATGTATTAACCACGCGATGGTGCCGTAATGAATGCTTTTGCAACATAATATAGCGAATTTCTACCCCAGGTCTCAGTAGCGATGGGCGGGGGGCTTAAAAAAAAAACCAAAAAACATGTATGTTTTATTTCACCTTTTTTGCTCCAATTGGAGCAGGTGCATAAAATATATAAGTATGGTAAAATAAAACAAACATTAACTGCTGTTCAGCACTTTGTAACTCATATTTTGAAAAGTGCTATATAAATAAAGTTATTATTTTATTATTATGTAGCTTACTTAAACCCTCTATTCTCAGTAAAAACTGACCTACATTTCTTGGACGCTTTTTTCTGTCAACACCAAATCTCTCTGCCAAAAATAGCAGATCTACAAGCTCACAACGCGTCACAGCTTGTAGATCGGCTATTTTTGGCCATACTGGGGTTCATGTGATGTGGTTAATACTATTCATAATAATGTAATGGTGTTTTAATTTTGTCACGGTGCACTAACGTTTTCATATTGCTGGATAATATGGATAATATTAATAATTATTAATATTATTATTAATTATTAAAATAATTAATTTTATATTGCACGTGCATAATGTTTTCATGATGAGTAGTGTTATTCCTCTGTCCTCACGTCAGAGTCCTGCACGGGTCCAATTTTGAGAACCCGCGCCCGCCCCGCCCGTCAATACTCAGATCCGTAGACCGACCCGTCACCCGTGATTATTTCAAAATACGAACCAGACCCGCCCCGCCCGTCAAATAAACGACCTGTTGTCCGCCCGTTTACCCGTGTAAAATGTAAATCCTATTGAAAAGTGTGTTGAAAAAGATAGCAGCCTTCAACAACAGCGCTACATTCAGTGGTCAGGTTTGTACAGAAATCAAGTGAAGACGGAGGAGCGAGCTTAAGCCACGCGCGAACGCGCATCTACGCAGCAAACATGTGTCGTTGTTTACGTCAGCAGATAGTTTTAATTTGAAGGTTTAACAGGATGTTCAATGTGTTTTTGTGAGTTAAGATAACTGACCAGCATGCTCCATGCAGTTGTGCTGTGAAGTTACACAAGTGACGTTATTTGGGCGGAAACAGTGCTCTCTGATTTTCACAATAAAATGATACCCGCCCGCGATTAGTTCAGTACCGCCCGTGCCCGTACCCGTGATCTTATCAAAGTAACATTTTCACCCGTTTTCACCCGTCAAACGCGGGTACCCGTCGGGTATCCGCGGGTACCCGGCCCGTTGCAGGACTCTGCCTCACGTGTACAAATAGCACTAGTCAAGCGGGGTAGCGGGGGCCCCCGCAACTGAGACCCGGGGTAGAAAAAAGGCAGCGAACCCTCTTCTACCATGCCGTTGAAGGCACACAATTTGGGCGGGCACGCGGGCGGGGACTTCTTTCCTCTACAATAGAAGAGTTAGGACGTCACAGTCTAATACAACCCGAATAACCAATGTTCAGCACCAGCCTCAGTGGCGCACCTCGCTAATCATTGGACTACCGATCCACTAGCTCTGGAAGGCTGGGTTCGCCTCCTGCTTGGGACAATACTTTTTCAAACAACCGCAGACAATTTTTTTCGCCGATAAAGTATAGTTTTGGACCATGACGGAGGCGTGCCGACTCAGCAGACCTTGAGGCCGAGGAGTCGCGCCCGAGCGCCTCCAGGCGCGAGTGCCCGCGACGACCGGCCGATGGTCTGCTAGTCGACTAAGCGCCGTCCGAGTTATGTACCGATAGGCACAGAATCGTAAATAATATTGGTGGGAACTGCGTTTGCCCCAACTGCCACTCACTGCACTAACTTAGCCCGCCAGCCCCGCTCCCTTGTGCCTTCAACGGCATGGTAGAAGAGGGTTCGCGCCTTGGAAAGGGGGCTCACTTCCACATTTTTCTTCTTCGTTGGTGTAAATTGTAAACAATGCCAGTGTTGCCAGATTTCTGCGAGAGAAATAAGCAACCAGGTCAATGAAACCAAGCCCAAAGAATTAAGTGACTATTAGGCTACATGAGCACTTTACACCTATATGCATCAGCTATTTGAAAATAGACGATTTGGAAATAGCCGATCTACAAGCTCACAACAAATAAAAAGCAACTATTAATATTTACAAGCAACTTACAGAAAACGAGGTCGCTTATAATAAGCATACATGCCAACACTAGTTGGTGTGTGTGTGTGTGTGTGTGTGTGTGTGTGTGTGTGACAAACACATGTACACTAGCGTGTGTCACCTACAGCTTGTAGAGGCTAAAAAGGGAGCCGGTCGTTGAGAAGGAAATCCGAATCTGGTCTGAGGACACAGACGCTATGCTACAATCCTGCTTCTACCAGACTGACTGGGGGATGTTTAAGAACGCCGCTGGGAATAACATCAACGAACTCTCAGACTCAGTCACTGGCTTTATCAGTAAGTGCATAGATGACATAGTCCCAAAAAAGACAGTTCGGATCTATCCCAATCAGAAACCATGGATGGACAGCGGAGTACGTGCACATCTGCATGAACGGGATGCTGGTTTCAAATCTGTCGACGTGGAAACGCGCAACACGACGCGCGCGGCCCTAAACAGCGCCATCAGGAAGGCGAAAAAGGCCTACACAAAAAAAGATGCAAGACAAACTCAGCAATGGCGACATCAGGAGCACATGGCAGGCGGTACACACCTTGACAGACTGCAAAACAAGAACCAGAAGCGAGGTGAACCCGCCTGCCTCCCTCCCCAACGAACTGAACACTTTCTACGGCCGGTTTGAGATCAGCCCCAACCGCGGCAGCCAAGCGGGGCCATCAGCAGCACCAGCAGAGGAGAACCTCTAACCATCTCGGAGAGAGAAGTGCGTACAGCCTTCGCACGGGTCAACATCCACAAGGCAGCCGGACCTGATGGGATTCCAGGCCGGGTCCTTAAGGCATGTGCAGACCAGCTGGCGGGTGTCTTCGCTGACATCTTTAACCTCTCCCTCTCCCAGGCTGTGGTCCCTGCAGGGTTCAAAATGTCAACCATTGTGCCCATTCCCAAAAAGGCCAAAGTGACATGCCTGAACGACTGGAGACCTGTCGTTCTCACCCCGATCGTCAGCAAGTGCTTCGAGAAACTGGTGAGGGAATACATCAGCTCCACGCTACCTGCCTCGCTGGATCCGTGGCAGTATGCATACCGCAAAAACAGATCCACTGACGACGCTATTGCCATGGCTCTCCACACCGTCCTCTCGCACATGGACAACAAGCTGCTGAAGGACAAATATGTACGTATGCTGTTCGTGGACTACAGCTCAGCATTCAACACCATTGTCCCAGCAATACTTGACAAAAAGCTCAGAGACCTTGGGCTACACCCAAGCATGTGCGACTGGATACAGGACTTCTTGTCCAACCGACATCAGGTGGTGAGAATGGGCAGCATCACATCCGACCCCCTGACCCTCAACACCGGAGCACCCCAGGGATGCGTGCTGAGCCCTCTCCTCTACTCCCTGTACACGTATGACTGCATAGCCACACATGTCTCCAACACCATCATAAAGTACGCGGACGACACGACAGTGATAGGCCGAATCGTCAACAACGACGAGTCTGACTATAGAGAGGAGATCAACTCACTGGCACTCTGGTGCCGGGAGAACAACCTCTCTCTTAACGTCGACAAGACCAAAGAACTGATCGTGGACTTCAGGAGGCCGCGGAGAGACCATGCGCCCATCCTCATCGACGGTGCTGCAGTGGAAAGGGTCAGCGAGTTCAAGTTCCTCGGAGTACACATCGAGGAGGACCTCAAATGGGAGACGCACACCACACACGTGAGGAAAAAGGCTCAGCAGCGACTGTACTGGCTCCGCCGCCTGAAGAAGCTCGGAGTAGGACATCGCATCCTCAGGCTGTATTACAACAGTTCTGTTGAAGGCATCCTAACAGGCTGTGTCACGGCCTGGTACGGGAACTGCACTGCCCGAGAAAAGATCAGCCTACAGCGAGTAGTGCGATCGGCAGAGCGGATAATGGGAATCGAGCTCCCAGCGCTCCAGGAACTGTACAAAAAGCGGTGAGTGGTCAAAGCCAAGCGCATCATCAAGGACAAGCACCACCCAAGTCACAGACTGTTCAAACCCCTACAACGACCGCGACCGGGCAAGGGGCTCTACCGCAGTATCAAGAGTTCCACCACCAGGTACTGGTGCAGTTTTAATCCGGCTGCTGTCAGAATGCTGAATGGGGCATAAGCCTGAATGAGGCATAGGCCTTGTTTCAGCAGCCTGACAACAGGCGGTGCAGACTTTTCTGGCTCTTCCTGAACACACCTGTGGATTATACCAGGGACAATGACTTGGACTTAGCCCCCCCTCGGACACACCTGTGGACTACACCAGGTACAAATGACTTTTTGTTGCACTCCCTCATGGAGCTACTTGCGGATTATACCAGGGTCAGTCCACCCTAGGTGGACACGCACTGACATTTTGCACCTTAATCCCATGTATAACGCACTGACTTTTTTTTTGTCTTTTTATTGTGCTCTTTTCCTCTAAGCACCTTAACGTCCATATGTATATCATGCACAGTATAAGTATAACATGCACAGTATACAATACATTGCTGCTATGCTCAGGCACCTTAGTTTTTTTTTGTTTTTTATTATCTCAGGTACTTTGTAAATATGTAGATAACTTGTCTGGCCTTCTGTTGCTCTCTTGTTTTGATCTCCTTCCCACTTGCCCCCCACCCCCTCTTCTTCTCCCCCCCCCCCCCCCCCCCCCCCCCCCCCCTCTTCTTTCTATGGAAACTAACGTTGCGATGGGAACGATGTACAAAAACGAATTTCACCCACTTTTTTACCTTGTAAACCTGTGATGTGACAATAAAACTGATTCTGATTCTGATTCTGATTCTGATTCTGATTCTGATAGATCGGCTATTTTGGATTTCTGCACAGTGTAACATTACTGTCCTGTTTACAAATTAATTAATAAACAAGGATACTGTAGCAACATTAATGAAACCAAATGGACCCATTTGGGTATTTTTTTCATGTAAGCCAGTAGTGAAAAGGGCAAACGTGCATTTATGCATTAACAACTTACACCCTGTTTCAAACAGTGAAATTAGAAGACACGTTGTGAGCTTCACTTTTCTAAAGGCTAATGATGTTCAGTGGTCGTGGTGCAAATATTTTTCAAACATTTACTTTTGTACTTCAAGTACATTTTGCTACCAACACTTTTGAACTTTTACTTAAGTACATTTTTAATTCCAGACGCTTACTTGTAACCAAGTATTTCTACATTGCAGTATTGATACTTTTACTTACATTGCTGTATTGACACTTTTTGCTACCAACACTTTTGTACTTTTACTCAAGTACATTTTAATTCCAGACGCTTACTTGTAACCAAGTATTTCCACATTGCAGTATTGATAACTTTACTTACATTGCTGTATTGACACTTTCACTTAAGTAAAATAATTAAGTACTTTCTCCACCACTGACTGTTCTAGCCATTCACATGAGGCTTGTATACAAGCGTCATGGGGCCGAGAGTCCCTGGTTTATAGTGGTGTTTTATTTTTTTACATTGCCAACTCTCACATGTACATAAACGTTCAGATTTCAAATATAAAGTGCTTACCCCCGAGCCACGGATGTTACAAGGCGATCCGGACCGCGATAAGTACCCGTATCTCCCGTATTGTTCAATAAAAAGCATTTTAATCCCATCGATACATTTGATACATTACATTTTTGTAATGTATCAGAGTGCAATACACCTCCCAACCATTAGTGTTGCATGGTTGAAAGTATCGGAGAAAATTTGGAGAAAATGGCCGGCGATCGGATTAAAATGCTTTTTATTGAACAATACGGGAGATACGGGTACTTATCGTGGTCCGGATCGCCTTGTAACATCCGTGGCTCGGGGGTAAGCACTTTATATTTGAAATCTGAACGTTTATGTACATGTGAGAGTTGGCACAAAATCACAAAATCGAACACCACTATAAACCAGGGACTCTCGGCACCATGACTGTCATGGTATGACAGTCATGTTTCAGGGCTATGACTGTTCATAAGACTGAAAGCTCTTTATGCAACTATGCATGCATTGTATGATGAGCTCTTTTCTTCAAATGGGACATTCTGCACAATGAGTACTTTTACTTTTGATACTTTACGTACATTTTGATACCAATACTTTTGTGATTTTACTCAAGTACATTTTTAATTCCGGACGTTTACCAAGTATTTCTACATTGCAGTATTGATACTTTCACATACCTTTTACTTACATTGCAGTATTGATACTTTTACTTCAGTAAAATAATTAAGTACTTAGCTCTTTATGCAACTATGCATGCATTGTATGAGTGGTTTTAGGGTTTCAGGCTTTCATGAAATCTCTCACCCCATGAATAGTTTGATCTTCACAAAGATTGACATGCCTGAGTCGTTTCACTTGTGTCTCACCATACCACACTCAGGTGTTGATGGCCAGGTGCTTGTATCCATAATGGTGAGGTCGTTAAAGGTTTAATGACGTTCACTTTTACACCACATTCAAAGTCTTTGAAAAGTGTACAAAAAGGTCCTTCAAAAGTGTACAAAAAGTTTTAAGTGAAAATTCCATTCCAGTGATCCATGGCAGGTGTTTTTCTCTCACATTTCTAAAGCCTTTTCAACTGCAATGAAAAAAGAAATCTTTGCCTGCGGGTGTCGCTGGTGAGGGATTTTGCCTGTCAATCATCGCCTCTGCTCCGCCCCCCCCAAAGGAAAGGATAGGGGAGGGGAGGGGCGAGGAGGAGAGTGGGCGGGATTAATCGACTGTGACCTCACTGTCGAAGGGCCAAGCTCAGATTACTTTTCAGCCTAATTATTCAGAAAACCCCAGACCACAGAAAATCCACTGAATGTTCTAACTTCAGGTTTTTTGGGTGTAATTGAGGTCATAAAACCCCAAATAAAACATTGAAAATAAAAAAAGTGAAAATGAATGTCATGATACCTTTAAGCAGTTCATCATTGAATTCTCAGATGCCACATTATCACATGAAAAAGGCTATTTGAAGTCTACATTCTTGCTGCAGCCCCTCCTCCTGCATATCAGATACACTTCCTCGGCAGGTTGGACGGTATACTAGTACGCAGGGGTGTCACAGGCTCTTAGAAGGTGGGGGTGATGGACCTTTGGTTGAGTCGCGATTTTGGGCGATTTTGGGTGAATTTTTTGGGGGCGAAATTTTGCGGTTTTGGGTGGATTTTGATTTCTGTTTTTGGCAACTTTATTTCGGTTTTAGGGTTAGGTTAGGGTTATGTTATTTAATTCTTATTTTTGACTGATTTTACCGATTTATTATCAAAACATTTGAAATTATTTAAAATATATATATTATTTTTTTGCAAAATCGATTGGGTGGGCCAGCTTTCTATGTAGGTGGGCCACGGACCACCCAGGCCCACCCATGGCTGCACCCATGATACACATGATGAAAACAGAGCTATATTGTCCAATTTGACCATACTGTACAATACCAAATACTCTAAAACCAGTTCACCCGAGATGCAAGCTTGTACATCTGATATTTTTGTGCAGTATTTGAACATTGTTTTTATACTTTTGAATTTTTAAGACAAATGTTCTCTTCTGGGGGTCCCTGGCACAAAACATTTTCAGATGGGGGTCCATGGCTAAAATCAAATGTATTAAAATTAGAGATGGTCCGATCAGGTTTTTTGAAACCGATCACCGATCCGATCATTTTCAAATCTGATCATCCGATACCGATCCGATCCGATCATGTTGTGCAATATTATTTTAAATATTTTTTAACTTTTTGTATTTTATTTAACTTTTTTATTTATTAATTCATTCACTCATGCATGTATTGGCTGGTCGTCCAGGCCCAGAGGTGGACAGAGTACTCGACCCCAGTACTTGAGTAAGAGTACAGAGTACTCCTGGTTACATTTACTCCACTACAACTAAAAGTAGCTCAGTCAAAATGTTACTCAAGTAAGAGTAAAAAGTACTTGCTTTTAAATGTACTTAAGTATTCAAGAGTACATGCTTTTAAAAATACTTAAGTACAAGTAAAAGTAAAAGTACATTTCTATTTTTTTATAAGGCTTTTTTAAATCACAAGTCAAATGAGTGCAGCATTGGTTCAAAACGAGTAAACTAAATCCACAAAATATTACATTTAAATATACTTGAACAAACTAAAATATGTCTAAAACCTCAGCAATTCCAATGCAACAAAATAACTCCTGATCTAAGCAGTAACAGTGATGTTAGGTTTTCAATGTAGTTAGTGGGTGCCAGGACCCAGGAGTATGCCATACTGTCTGAATGAAAGCCATACCATTTTCGCACACTGAGTATAGCAACATATAAGGATAATTCCTTTAACAGGTCCGTTCATGAAAGTCCTTGCGGTCTTGTCTCCAATGAGGGCCTGTGAGCAATTAGGGGTTAAGAGTCTTGCTCAGGGACAAATTTCATTTCATTGACACATTTGCTAGCCTGGCCTGGAATCGTACCTGGGGCAACCAGGGGCCTGTTCCTCAAAAGGTGAATTAAAAAAGCCTGGCCTTAAGCCAAATCCAGGCTTGACAAAGTCGGGTCCGAAAAGCCTCGTTTATTCCGTTCCTCAGACGCCAAGCCAGGCTGAAAAGGAGCAACTTTGTCGAGCTAGGCTATGTCAAGCCAGGCTGTGTCCAGCCAGGATAATGAAGCCAGGCTGAATGGGCGGCGATTCGCCGGCGACGTATTTCTATAAAAGACCATGAACTCGAGCACAGATTCCTTGAACTTGACCAATCACGGAGTCCAAAACCAGAGCAGCGTTCTTCTCTGTGGCTGAATAGCAGCACTGCAGCAGCTCATGAAATCATACAAGGAAGTAAAATGTATTTAAGCAAGAAAGGAAACGCGACCGCAATAAATAGATCCAGGGAGAAAGCATGGCAAAGTATTGCAAGCACACACAGTGTGTGTGTGTGTGTGTGTGTGTGTGTGTGTGTGTGTGTGTGTGTGTGTGTGTGTGTGTTTGAGACGGACGGGCAACGGGACGAACGGGACGAACGGGAACGGGACGGGACGGGACGGGGACGGGGGGGGGGGGGGGGTTGACCGCGACAGGGGGCCGTGACGGGATGAGCGGGGGGGACGGGACGGGACGAGACACGCAATAAATAACCCCACATTTGCAAGACCACTTTGGTAGAGGTTTGGGTTGTGTAGTTACCTTGCCATCATGATGTAACTCCAAAGGTGGACAAGAAATAAAAAATAATTTCTCCATTGACTAGAAATTGATAATTTAAAATTTGCTCCACATTGACTTACAAAGAGGCTCCTTTAAACCCATAACTAATAATGTATATATATATATATATATATATATATATATATATATATAAATATATATATATATATATATATATATATATATATATATAAATGATTAGTTACAGGTATATGTGTGTGTATGTATGTGTCAGACATTTTTTATAATATTTAAAAAAAAATGTAATATATTATCAAACATCTAACAACAAGATGAACTATAGTGTTAACTATAACAGAGTGACAATTACATATCACATGAGTCATTGTGAAACAATTATGATTATGATTCATGGTCACACACTATTTCAGTAATTAATTTGATTATATCTTATTGTATTTATTTCATTTTATTTGAATGCAGGGTCATTAAAATGAGTCCATATACAAACACATGTTTTGAATTAACTGTGGAAAAACTTGAAGAACAAGGCACTAGATTAAGTAAGCTTGGCTGTTAGCCTGCTCCTGACCAGGCTAACTTCACAGCTAAATTGCCATGGTAACTAAGCTAGGCTTGCTTCAATTCTCTTTTGAGGAATCGGATAAGGCTAAACTTAGCCAGGGTGAACTGGCTAAACTAATCTTCAAGATAATTCACCTTTTGAGGAACCGACTCAGCTCTAATCCTGGCTAAATTAAGCCAGGATAGGTGGAAAAGCCAGGCTTTAGCTCTAATTCACCTTTTGAGGAACAGGCCCCAGGGCCTCTGGCTCCCTAGGCGGGCTCACTAACCACTCAGCTATGGCCGCAGTACAGACTGAGCCATTGGATAGACAGAATTGGATTTCATGTGTGGTAAGTTATCATACAGCATGGGTTGCTTATTATATACATACAAGCTCATAACGCGTCACATTGTAGATCGGCTGTATGTGGTTACTGTAGGTGTTGTATTAATAATTACATCTGCAAAGTAACAAGTAACTAAAGCTGTCATATGCTGTTGTTGAAGTAGAGTAGAAGTAACACAAATGGAAAGTAAAGTAAAAGTACCTCAAAATGGTACTGTGCTTTGTAAGCACTTGTATTGGTACTTGAGTAAATGTACATGTACACTTTTCAGCACCATTGAGGAGCCAATGACTGACAGGCTAGGTATCACCAGGTGCACTAATTGCTAGAGTGCAGAGGGACATGGGTTGATATTAATGGTATTAACTCAAAATGTATATATCACACAGCTTAGATTTTTTGATTAAATCGGAGAGTGATGTTATGTAAAAAAAAATCTGTAGTGTAAAAGTTGCACGTTCATCAAATGTCAATGTATATTGTATCTTGTGTCTGGGTAGCTCTGTTGGAAGAGCTCTTGACTCTGAACCGCAAGGTCATGGGATTGAATCCTGGCAAAGGCAACACTGCATATGAGTAATCTGGTTCCCTGGTGTATAGAGCATTGTTACAGGTATAGACTCATTTGTTTGTTAATGTTGCTACCCTTTAAATGGCCATGGCCAATAGTGTGGCATTGGGCGCTTAAAGTTAAATATTTGAAAAACTAAACATTATTTCAAAGAAAAAAACACCAGGCCACTAATGAGTTGTGAGTGAAGACAGGTGTGATTGGTGATGAGTGAGAGCAGGTGAGAGGGGTGGATCCAATCCATGGGAATAAGGATAATTCCTTTAACAGGTCCGTTCATGAAAGTCCTTATGGTCTTGTTTCCAATGAGGGCCTGTGAGCAATTAGGGGTTAAGAGTCTTGCTCAGGGACAAATTTCATTTCATCGACACATTTGCTGGCCTGGCCTGGAATCGTACCTGGGGCAATCAGGGCCTCTGGCTCCCTAGGCGGGGTCACTAACCACTCAGCTATGGCCACCCGTAAATAGGGGGAAGGTTGCTGACTAGATGACTCTTTTCTATACCCACCCTCACTAACCTTAACCTCAGTAAAACAACGACCTAACCTCAAGAAACACTATTTGTAAAATGAAGAATTCCAAATGATGATCACTTCAACACATTGTTGGGGACAGGGATCGAACCAGCGACCTATGGATTCACAGGCTGCCTCTCTTCTCATTGAGCTAGAGATATGGCCTCCCTGATGGTGTCTGTTGATATCTATAGGTTTTTCCGTCCGTTATGAACCAAGCCTCTGTTTCGCTAACTACTGTACTGTAGATCACTGGTTCACAAAAAATTTACCAATAAAGTATTTTTTTTTGTCTCCTCGGAATGGAAACTAGTGAAAATAGTCGATCTACAAGCTCACAACACGTTGCTATCTGAAAAGTTGTGAGATTGTAGATCGGCTATTTTCTCAAGAAAGTATGTCATACATAAAAAAACACTACTCTCAAAAAAGCATTTCATGTTATTGTTTAAAAATTGCACATGTCTGAATTAACAGGGTCATGTTTTGTACAATGCAATTTAAATGTAAACTGTAATGAGTGGGGTTTGAACCGGGGACCTTCTAGCCTGGTTCCAGACGAATCTGCCTTTGCAAAATTGCATCGCACTTTAGCCCTCGGCAGATTAGGTCTGGCCCCCCTCAATAGAGATTTCATTTCTCTCCCTCCGAAGTCGTGAGGGACCAATCAGGGCCCAGTATCCAAATGTGGGCGGGCTTATCACCTTATTTGGAGCAATGACGTACAAGGAAGCACTGCTCTGATTGGTTCGTACAAGGAAGCACTGCTCTGATTGGTTTAGGTCTAACCAATAGAGTCCGTTTGGATCTTTTTGTAACCGCCCCTTGGAAAAAAATCTATCGTTGATAGGGACCAGACTAATATCCACGCAGTGTGTCGTGTGATATTGTAGTCTGGCCACGCGAGGCTAGGGACCTTCGGCACATGAGGCTCACACTCTACTGATCAAGCTATTCAATCCACAGCCTCAGACAGTGATAAAGGAGAATCCAACAAAACAAAAGGGCGAATGAAGTACGTCATACATTGAAAATAAATACTTTCAAATAAGCATTTCCCGTTATCTTTAACAATTGCACATGTATTCATTGATACAGTCATGTTGTGTGCAATGCAATTATAATGAAGTCTACATGAGGTGGGATTCGAACCGGCAACCCCGTGGTGTCAAGGCAGATGATTAAGCCATTGGACCAACAGACCTGAACTGGTGAAAAGGGAGTTCACACAGATGACACACTTTCACGCAAATTGCTCGGAAATTCTAGGTTTAAATGTTTTTCAAACTGCTCAAAATTGCAGACAATCTAAGGGCAGAGCTTACTGGTCAAAGTGATAGATGTGTTCCTCATGAGTCAAGGCACATGTGTAAGCAGGTTTAATGGCTGTCGGCCAAACGAGGCATGACTTTTGCCTGTTTAAAGTTTGCATTTTCAAAACATTGCTATAGCGCCCCCCTTTGACCAATTGGAGTAAGATTGGTTTCAGTGATACTTGGAATGACCCCTCTATATTATTGCAAAGTTTCAAACAAATGTGAGTCTGCATGTATGTGTTAGGGGCAGACGAATAATTTTCATAAAACTGCAATATTAATTGGCTCATAAAAGCTTAATGTTTTCACTTAGAAAAAATCCAAACCATGTTTTTGTCGGCATAGGTCCAAAGTTCATGTGTAAAACATTTTGTGCAGATTGCTCAAAGATCCCAGAAAGCTATAGATTTTTACTGTTTTTCCTATAATTCAAAATGGTGGGAAATCTAAAGGTCAGAGGTCAAAAGTCAAGAATATGAAAGTTGTTAGGCATGAGGAGACGCATGTGTGTATCGAAGTTTCATGGCTGTAGGTCAAACAGGGCATGAGTTGTACCTGTTCAAAGTCAATTGAGTGAAATAGCGCCACCCCTTGGCCGATAGTTGTGAGTTTAGTTTCTTAGCCGTTTGGCATAGCCCTCTACCATATTACAGAGTTTCGTAAAAAGCGACCACACGGTTGGGCCAAAACTGAAAAAACGGCGGAAGAAGAAAGCCTACAATCTCAATAAGGCTTCGAGCCTGATAGGCCTCGAAACCTTAATAATAATAATAAACTGTTTCTTTCTCTCTGTCTGTCTGTCTCTCTTTCTCTGTCTCTGTCTCTTTCTCTCTGTCTGTCTGTCTCTCTTTCTCTGTCTCTGTCTCTTTCTCTCTGTCTGTCTGTCTCTCTTTCTCTGTCTCTGTCTCTGTCTCTTTCTCTCTGTGTGTGTGTGTGTGTGTGTGTGTGTGTGTGTGTGTGTGTGTGTGTGTGTGTGTGCACTTGTTTTTGTGGTTTATGAGGTCTTTACACGTGAATACACACCACACTGTGAGGACATTTGGGATTATGAGGACAGGGCCAGTGTCCTCACAATTCAAACAATCTAGAAGTGTTTCTATACCTTTAAAATGCCCAAATTCTAAGTTTCAGCCAATGTCCTAATAATACATAATAGGTTTTATAAGGACAGACTCAATAGTGTCCCTGTGTCCGGAAAAGGTATTGCACCCCCTCATGAATATGCACACATGTGTATCTTTCGAGGCTTTTGATTGGCTGACTGCCGAATGTCCCCATAATTCACAATTCTGTCCTCATAATTCACAATTGTGTATGTGTAACCTGATTTCAACATAGTATTAACAAATAACAATTGACCAGGAAACCTTAACTGCCACAATCAAAATATCATTATCTTTTTATCCATATTTGACTGCCATTACAATTGGATGTCAAGGCAAACCCAATAACTCGTTCCCAATTCAATCATGTTTTGACTCAACTTGATCAAATCAATGCATTACCATAATATATTTTTAAATGATACAATTAAAACAGTTTTGTATTGTTTCATTTCATCAACAAATGCTGCATATCAGTGCCACCACTGTCTAACTGATCTACAAGCTCACACCTCACAACACAAGGTGCTGAGCTTGTAGATCGGGTATTTGTTTATAGTATTACATATTTTGCCACTTAAATGGCATTATTGTCAACTTTAGAGGTATTAACAGTTATCTTAAAGGAACAGGTTGGACATTTATGAACCATAATAGCCCTGTTTGCTAGTTACCAATTATGATGTTGATAAGTAAAATTATTTCTGGGCAAAACCCTTTCATAGCCGCTCTGGACAGTCGTGTTTGTCGGAGCTCATCAGCTCGGCTCCCATATACATTATATCATATCGGGACCACGACACCATGTACATTTTGGTCAGCTATACAGGAGTAGGCATCCTAGGGGAAATTTTACCCTTGGGTATATATGCTAATTAAGTTAAAGCCTGCAAGAATTAGGTTTAATCCTAATACTGTTAACAGCATTATTCTTCTACACAGTATGACAAAGAAAAGGCAAAATTCTCTATATTCTATATGACAGTGATGTCACTTATAGACGTGTTGGAGCATTCCCTGTGGGACCTAGAGCACCAAATAAAGTGACTATTTTTGGCCTGAATAAAGCATACTACTAAGGTTGGTTATTTAAGTGTTTGGAACAGTGACTGTCCCAAATATGCAATTTCCTCATATGTGACTTAATGTTGCTATCAGTCTAACCTGCTCGATTCCTCCAGACTCGGGTGGAGTGAGTATGGAAGTTAGAGTAATGGAATTTGGCTAGTGACTGACCCATATGCCATCTCCTCATTCACTTCCACCCCTGTGATGTCAGTTCACCAATCACAAAATGTCCCTGAGAGTGAGTGAGTGAGTGAGTGAGTGAGTGAGTGAGTGAGTGAGGCCCTGTTCAGACTTGCAGCCCAAATATGTTTTATGCAGCAAATATAATTTATGCAGTCTGAACAAAGCTAATGGCTCGTACACACTGTACAACTTTCAAAGTCATCAGGTAGATAAGATCGCTAAGCAGTTCACACTACACAACTGTCTTTCTTTGAATCGGCTGTTCATCAATGTGGTTTACAGACTGCATGACTGACCTGTGACAGGGGATAACACACTAAGAGATTTCACCAGGATGCGATATACAGACACAAAGATGGCAGGTGGCTGCTAATTACATACCATCCCCCAGGTTACCTCCCCACTAACCCACTTTGTGTGTTATACTTTCAACTTATTGTTTTCAAAGCTGTACTGCTTTTCATACGTGCTGATAAAGTATTCAATCAATCAGAGAGAGAGAAAGAGAGGGAAAGATTCTCTCTTATGAAAATTGTGTAAGTACAACATGTAGGCCAGTGACCTCACTAGCATTCAGGTATATGACAGTGATGTCACTTATAGACAAGTTGGAGCATTCCCTGTGGGACTATAAAGCACCAAATAAAGTGACTGTTTTGGCCTGAATAAAGCATACGACCAAGGTTGGTTCTTTAAGTGTATACACAGGTGACTGTCCCAAATATGCCATTTCCTCATATGTGACTGAATGTTGCTATCAGTCTAACCTGTTCGATTCCTCTAGACTCGCATCTAATCCTCACCTCCTCGCTTAAAGGAAGCACTAAGGCGCGAGTGGAGGACCCAGGTTACATCCCCACTATCCCCACACATAAATACACAATAGAAATCTGCCTAAAAATTACCACACAATTATATTAAAACCCTCCATGAACTATACAAGTAATGATTCCTTTTCCTTCTTCACACTTGAATCACATGCACATTAACAAGCCAACTACTCTGCCTTTCAGAGAGGACATACAATATCTGCAACATAACATCTGCCCAAATAAACCTGTCAGTTTGACGTCTCTCACTCTCCATTAGCAGAAGTCTTGCAACCTCACAGAGATTCTGTATAATAGCCATATTTGGTGGGATCCTGTCCATGTGAAAAAGCTAACTCCACAAGTCTATGCTGAGCTAATAATATTGTTCAACCGAAGACGTGGAGGAGAAGCTGGTAAAATGACACTACAACGCCACCTTGACAGGGACACAACAACCGTACATACAGATGTTGCCTTTGGCCTTACAAAGATTTTTTCAAAGTTTGAAGAAAAACTTTGTAAACACTTCTGTCAGATTTATACATCATGAACGATTAAAAAATAAAACTTGTAACTGTCAGACAACTGAACCTATTCAACTAATAGACCTTGTACTGTAAGGTAATGCATACTAGTGCAATGTAAAATTACAATTAATGTAGAATCCACACCAATCAAGTGTATTTACAAATTATTTAATAGCATCTATTTTCTCCTTTTTAACTTTAGCACAGACTTTCTCCCATGAACTAGGCAAGATATGTTCTATTATAGTGTAGCGTAGTGTAATTTTCATATGCAGAGACAGAAACAATAAAACCCAGGCCTTTATTATAAAAATATATGAATAAAAAAAACATTAAACATCAGTGTTAGACTCATTACAAATGTTATACACATAAAGCAGTTTTTTTCTACAAATCCTCAGTGTTAAGTGTCCAAATGGTTAAGTTTGTAGAGTCAAAAATTCAAACTGCATACAACCAACCCAACTGACTGCCTGGATAGGAAATCTCAATTGTGCTTCCAGGCTGCAGTTTGCTGGCAGCAAGCAAGGTGCAGGGGGGAGGGGAGCACTGGGAGCACTGTCTTTGTTCTTTAATTGAAACTCGTTGAGGTGTTGGGGGAAGGGCAGCTGTGGAACTCTACAGATTGTGAGCTGTTCTGACAGACATAGTCTGAGTATCCCTGCACTATCTGCATCTTACTGATCTTGGTTCATAGACCTAGTCTACTCACAAACTGAGCAAATACCTTAAAAAATGACATATGTTGCAACCAATTTGATATGTAACTAATCACATAATATAGATCAAAATACTCATTCAGATTAAAATCTCTTTTCCAAGAGGCAGAATTATTTCACTAACATTACATTAACTAACATGAAATAATAGATAAGCTGTAGAGTTTTATATGCATGGATTACACAGATCATGAAGCTGTTCTCTTCATTTTATCAAATCGGTCAAACAACATGTTATTTTGAGCAACGTTGAACATTATTATTTTGGGGACATATGGCCTTGTGGGGTCAATTTGGGGTCTGGCCTATGGACTATATTGGTAAGGACACAAGGAAGTGGAGAGTTGACCCTGAAGTTGGTTGTCCAGAACCGTCCCGGCCCATTCCCAATGGTCATGCATATCTCAACAACCGCTCATTCAGTTGACTTCACACTACATTTGTATTGTTGAGAGTAACCTCAGGAAGTATAGTCTTGACCATGAATTTGATTGGATCAACGGTTCTTCAGAACCGCCATGTCCTAAGACTGTGCAAACGTACTGTATCTTGCAAACTTCTCTTCCGATCAACTTCACCCTTGCCTTAGGGTCTGGCATATATGGGCATAGCTGTCGGATCTGTGAGGTGTTAGGTGCTGATAAATGTGTTTCCTTGCTTTATTTTTGAACATTCTACTCTGTCCTCAACTCACTGCTTAATTGATGGCCCAGAGCTCTGCCCCCTCCCCCTTCTCCTGCTTTGTTTTGCTGCTTCAGCACAGCTAACATTATCCATCCCCCACCTTTCAATTAAGAGCATTTTCTCATGAAACATACACCTGAGAGACAGATACATACTGAGGGGTGTGTGTACTGTATGAGTGAGTGACAACTTCACCTGTATTTGGACAGTTAACTGTGGCATGACTTTGGACTGCCAATCACTAACTTGATTGCCTTCAGGGACTATTCTTTGTGTCCTGACTAGGTTACTTTAGCCACAAGGCACTTTTAGCTACTGTACACTGCATGCCTTTAGACCTGCATTTTTCAAAAGCATTCGCTGACACTTTGTGACACTGTGTCACTGTCATAGCTGATACACATACAAATACTCTCTGTAGAGGTTTAAATTGTCCACTGGAAGCATGTGGCTTACTCGTTTGCTCACTTTTTGTATTTCCCAAAAAATTGTCTTAAAATAATTCACTCCAAACGGTTGTAAAAATGTACTTGAAGTTTTACTTCTCAAAAGACAAAAAATAATATTCCACAGGTTACAATTGTGTGAGATGAAGACGGTAAGAAAACTGTATGCTTCCAAACTCCAAACTGTCTGCCACTGACTGGCACTGACTGACTCTCAGTCCCACTGATGACAGCAGCTGAGTCTAATCATCAAAATGTCACAGTGACACAATACACACCTGTCCACACCTCAACCTTAATTATCAAAGGCCTTAATTAACAAAGGTACTCTCTGAAGTTCTCTTAAAGCAAAAGTCCTCTTATGTCAATACTTGTACATACATATACCATGAATTAAACATATGAATTTAGCAATTATTTATCTTCTTCAAATATTTAGGTTTTACCATTTTTACTCAATACACATTAATTATGAAATATCAATATGGCTTCCACACTCTCTCCAATGGCTTCAGAAACTATCTAAATACTAACAGGCAAGCAGTAGATCCCAATGTTCCATTTTGTCATTTGCATTCAATTCTGCAATAATTAAATGTTCGCCTTTTTAAAAATGTATTATATTATTCTGTATGTTCCCACATAATTATAGGACAATTCTAATAGGTCATGTTGACCCGGAGAAAAGAAAGCATGTCATTTGACTCAGTCTGTCTGACTAATGGTTGAGGAGGATACACATCCATTTTTACCTAATCATTTTACAGAAAACTGTCCCAGCATATTTTATTTAGACCACACTCTGAGCTGAGTTAAGAGCACACTCTTAACTCACAAATAAAAGCAGAATGAGTTGTGTTCAGCACTGCAGCTGAATGAGTCAAGTGGGTATCGGTACCGTACAAATGTTACTTTGAATTCTGCTGAGGGGCTATAGAGTTCTATCGAGTAACAGTCACACTATATGGACAAAGGTGTTTATTTAAGTCTCATCAACTTATGAATTATGAGGATACTGGCCCTGTCCTCATAATCCCAAAGGTCCTCACAATGTGGTGAGTATTCATGGGAAATGTCCTCATAAACCGCGTGCGCACACACACACACACACACACACACTCTCTCTCTCTCTCTCTCTCTCTCTCTCTCTCTCTCTCTCTCTCTCTCTCTCTCTCTCTCTCTCTCTCTCTCTCTCTCTCTCCTTTTCAACCTGCCTGAATTGAATACTTTATCAGCACATATGAAAAGCAGGACAGCCTTGAAAACTATAAGCTAAAAAGTATAACACACAGGTACCGATACCCACTTGACCCATTCAGCTGCAGTGCTGAACACAACTCATTTTGCTTTTATTTGTGAGTTAAGAGTGTGCTCTTAACTCAGCTCAGAGTGTGGTATGAAGAAAATATGCTGGGAGAGTTTTCTGTAAAACACAAGGGTAGCAATGCAGTCCCTTTATAAACATGAAAAAATAGGTTGTTAAAGAGAATTCATTGAATTTGATCATGGTACTGTAATAGGATGCTACCATTCCAACAACTCAGTTCATGACATGTGTTCCTTTCTAGATATTGCACAATCAACTGTAAGTGGTATTATTGCGAAGTAGAAACAGTGTCTTATGAATTATGAGGACACTGGTGCACCTGATTCGGATGCTATCAATGCATTGAATGGGACATTATCACCTTTTATTAGACCATTGCATGGGCGAAGTAGGCGACATACTGACCTACCCGCGATTTATCAGACCATTCATTGGGTGTTATCAAGACATACTGACCTACCAACGGAGATGACTTAAATAGTTCAGTTTCGGTTTTGGTTTTGGTTTCGGACCATGACGGAGGCGCGCAGTCTCAGGCAAACTGGAACCCTGTGAAGGACCACCGAGGGAGCTAAAGCGACGAGTTGCCGTCCTGAACTGTGTGACGTTCGCCTGAGCCTACTCAGCGCCGTTGGAGTTATGTACCGATAGGCACAGAATCGTAAATCTTGTTGTGGGGACTGCTCCGCCTCCAAGTAGGTCAGTAGCTCCTGATTACGCCCAATGAATGATCTGACAAATCGCGGGTAGGTCCGTATATCGCCTACTAGTCGCCTACTCGCCCATTCAATGGTCTGATAAAACGTGATAATCTCCCATTCAATGCATTGATAGCATTTGAAGCCGGTCACTGGCCCTGTCCTCATAATCCCAAAGGTCCTCACAATGTGGTGAGTATTCATGGGAAATGTCCTCATAAACCGCGTGCGCACACACACACACACACACTCTCTCTCTCTCTCTCTCTCTCTCTCTCTCTCTCTCTCTCTCTCTCTCTCTCTCTCTCTCTCTCTCTCTCTCTCTCTCCTTTTCAACCTGCCTGAATTGAATACTTTATCAGCAGATATATGAAAAGCAGGACAGCCTTGAAAACTATAAGCTAAAAGGTATAACACACAAAGTGGGGAAGTTAGGAACTTCAGAACGGTGAGCAGACCAGGTAAAGTCTCAGAGCTGGGGTGCCAAGTGCTGAGGCACATAGTGCATCAAAGACACAGACACTCGGTAACAATAACTACAGAGTTCCAAACCACCTCGGTTCCGGCATTAACATAATCACAAAAACGGCACACCAGGAGCTTTATGGCATGGGTTTCAATGGCCGAGCAGCTGCATTCAAGCCTTACATTATTAAGCACAATGCCAAAATGATATGGCCTACTGTAGGTTCTCAATGTGTTTTGTTCTGTCTAAAGGTTACAATGCATCACAGCACAATGCGTTGTGAGGTTGTAAATCTCAAGTGTTGAATTTATTGCATTATCTTTGCAATGAAAAGTTATCATTTCCTATTCCAAGTATTTGTCAAACAACTTGTTTTTGCTATTAGAATTTTAAAGTTTCGCTGACACTTTGTGACACTGTGTCACAGCTGATACACATACAAATACTCTCTCCAATGGCTTCAGAAACTATCTAAATACTAACAGGCAAGCAGTAGATCCCAATGTTCCATTTTGTCATTTGCATTCAATTCTGCAATAATTAAATGCTCGCCTTTTTTTAAATGTATTATATTATTCTGTATGTTCCCACATAATTATAGGACAATTCCAATAGGTCATGTTGACCCGGAGAAAAGCATGCCATTTGACTCAGTCTGTCTGACTAATGGTTGAGGAGGATACACATCCATTTTTACCTAATCATTTTACAGAAAACTGTCCCAGCATATTTTATTTAGACCACACTCTGAGCTGAGTTAAGAGCACACTCTTAACTCACAAATAAAAGCAGAATGAGTTGTGTTCAGCACTGCAGCTGAATGGGTCAAGTGGGTATCGGTACCGTACAAATGTTACTTTGAATTCTGCTGAGGGGCTATAGAGTTCTATCGAGTAACAGTCACACTATATGGACAAAGGTGTTTATTTAAGTCTCATCGACTTATGAATTATGAGGATACTGGCCCTGTCCTCATAATCCCAAAGGTCCTCACAATGTGGTGAGTATTCATGGGAAATGTCCTCATAAACCGCGTGCGCACACACACACACTCTCTCTCTCTCTCTCTCTCTCTCTCTCTCTCTCTCTCTCTCTCTCTCTCTCTCTCTCTCTCTCTCTCTCTCTCTCTCTCTCCCTCTCCTTTTCAACCTGCCTGAATTGAATACTTTATCAGCACATATGAAAAGCAGGACAGCCTTGAAAACTATAAGCTAAAAAGTATAACACACAGGTACCGATACCCACTTGACCCATTCAGCTGCAGTGCTGAACACAACTCATTTTGCTTTTATTTGTGAGTTAAGAGTGTGCTCTTAACTCAGCTCAGAGTGTGGTATGAAGAAAATATGCTGGGAGAGTTTTCTGTAAAACACAAGGGTAGCAATGCAGTCCCTTTATAAACATGAAAAAATAGGTTGTTCAAGAGAATTCATTGAATTTGATCATGGTACTGTAATAGGATGCTACCATTCCAACAACTCAGTTCATGACATGTGTTCCTTTCTAGATATTGCACAATCAACTGTAAGTGGTATTATTGCAAAGTAGAAACAGTGTCTTATGAATTATGAGGACACTGGTGCACCTGATTCGGATGCTAACAATGCATTGATGGGACATAATCACCTTTTATTAGACCATTGCATGGGCGAAGTAGGCGACATACTGACCTACCCGCGATTTATCAGACCATTCATTGGGTGTTATCAAGACATACTGACCTACCAACGGAGATGACTTAAATAGTTCAGTTTCGGTTTTGGTTTTGGTTTCGGACCATGACGGAGGCGCGCAGTCTCAGGCAAACTGGAACCCTGTGAAGGACCACCGAGGGAGCTAAAGCGACGAGTTGCCGTCCTGAACTGTGTGACGTTCGCCTGAGCCTACTCAGCGCCGTTGGAGTTATGTACCGATAGGCACAGAATCGTAAATCTTGTTGTGGGGACTGCTCCGCCTCCAAGTAGGTCAGTAGCTCCTGATTACGCCCAATGAATGATCTGACAAATCGCGGGTAGGTCTGTATATCGCCTACTCGTCGCCTACTCGCCCATTCAATGGTCTGATAAAATGTGATAATCTCCCATTCAATGCATTGATAGCATTTGAAGCCGGTCACTGGCCCTGTCCTCATAATCCCAAAGGTCCTCACAATGTGGTGAGTATTCATGGGAAATGTCCTCATAAACCGCATGCGCACACACACACACACACACACACACACACACACACACTCTCTCTCTCTCTCTCTCACTCTCTCTCTCTCTCCTTTTCAACCTGCCTGAATTGAATACTTTATCAGCAGATATATGAAAAGCAGGACAGCCTTGAAAACTATAAGCTAAAAGGTATAACACACAAAGTGGGGAAGTTAGGAACTTCAGAACGGTGAGCAGACCAGGTAAAGTCTCAGAGCTGGGGTGCCAAGTGCTGAGGCACATAGTGCATCAAAGACACAGACACTCGGTAACAATAACTACAGAGTTCCAAACCACCTCGGTTCCGGCATTAACATAATCACAAAAACGGCACACCAGGAGCTTCATGGCATGGGTTTCAATGGCCAAGCAGCTGCATGCAAGCCTTACATTATTAAGCACAATGCCAAAATGATATGGCCTACTGTAGGTTCTCAATGTGTTTCTTCTGTCTAAAGGTTACAATGCATCACAGCACAATGCGTTGTGAGGTTGTAAATCTCAAGTGTTGAATTTATTGAAGTATCTTTGCAATGAAAAGTTATCATTTCATATTCCAAGTATTTGTCAGGCAACTTGTTTTTGCTATTAGAATTTTAAAGTTGATTTTAACCACTTACATCTCAGTATCCGTATTCTGGGGAAAACCTTCGCAGAAAACACGCATCACAGATTGGCTATTTTCAAGTCACTAGTATAGAGCCCTGAGGGGTGCTCCTTCCATTCCGACATCTCACCACTCCGACTAGTGGCTTCCGCGTGCGGTTATGGTTAGGGTTAGGGTTAGGTATAGGGTTCGTCAACGTCGGAAAGGCGACATGTCGGAAAGGAGAAATGCACCCGAGCCCTGACTCTCGAGGGACTCCGCTCAACAACATAAGTGGTTAAGACATTTTAATTTTGGTGTCACTATCCTAGATTTATATAATGGATGTGGGAATTCACAGACACTTTGATTCTTATCAACTGTAACTCTTGCATATAAATTTTTCTGACTCACAGATCTAATGTATGTAGTGTCATGATTCAGGTACATGAAATAAGCTGCTGTTCTTCTGAGTATGATGCACAATGACACAATGGGGCAAACAGAAGGGTGTGATGACATTATATGACCAAGACCTAGGTATAGATACAATAGGCCAGATGGTTGCTAAAGAAGTGCCAAACAGAGGTGGCCTATGGAGCTGTTTTTTTGCCACCCTAAAGGCCTACACCTTTTCAGGATTCAACACCCTGAATGTTAATACAGACACAGAAGAGAGCTGTTCTCAAGGTAAATGCCAATGTTCTGGAACCAAACACCATTATATTGTCAACAATAGTGCAAATAAAATAATTCTAACTCCATATTAGAGTAAATATTATTGTGAGTAAATTGAATTTAAGGTGATGTACAGTAAGTGATATGTTTTCCCAAATTAACTGTTAAATCGCTCTACAATCTTATTGCAATCACTGCTGCTACAGTGTTTGTTCAGTAACAGAGGTCACCCCATTTACAGCTCTTTAGCAGAAAAACTAAATATATTTTGTTTCAAACAAATTATTAGGAAATCAAACTGTCCATGCAAGAACATATATGAAAACAGATAATACTAGCACTCCTCTTACCACAATATATACCACAAATTGAACTCATTATTCACAAAGTAACATTTGCTAATTTACAGTGATATAAATATTTTTAAAGTATTTTTTCATCCTGGTGGTCCATTTCTAGTGGAATTAAGGAAAATACACAATGACTTCATTTTCGGTTCAACTTTTAAACATGCCCTGTGTCTTTAACACACCATTTTGCCTTGCAATCAGCCACTCATCAAAATCACCTGCGTCCCAGTCCCCATCTCACTCACACTCTCACAGAGTGTCAGCAGGTAGCAAGCAGTGGGGAGTGAGGACACAGAAGTTTAAGTCAGTGGAACAAAGAAGCGTACAACATCCAAAGTAAGTATATTTGTATTACAATCAGACGCTTGCCTGTCATTAAAATGCAATTTATACTTTGAGAGTCTGTGCATTGCATTCCACATGCATGTATGCTTGCATTCGTTGTAGGCTAATGAGTGGAAGGTGTTGCTCATTGTTTTCATGACAAGCCAGGCTGATGCAAACATTTTATGGAATAATGCTTGTATGTGAAGAAACTCGTGGTATTTTTTAACAGATTCAATCAAGTTTTTCAATGGTTCTGCTGTGATCTCTCTGAGTTAAGGGTGCACCAGACTGCAGAGGTTTTTTTTATATCCACACCAAATTATTTAGCCAACAATGGCAGATCATAAAGCTCACAATG
>NC_137605.1:53254410-53361910 GCF_963280865.1 Gymnoscopelus braueri
ACACTGTCGCTCACATTAAAATAAGTTCCTGTGGGTGGGGGTCACCCTGAAAGGTGACCAGATCAACTCCTTTCATGTCCTTTGATCAATGTCTCTATCTGTCGAGGTGTGTCCAGGAAGAGGCCATTCTCTGACCAAACGGTCTTCAAGTTAACAATAGAGATGTAAATTGCCATTCACACCCAGCAGAGTGTCCCTGATTTTCTATGCAGACACTAGGCTGGGTCTGAATCAACACATTATTCTTAACTTTTAGCAAGGTTACTTTTAACATATAATGTTCATAAAATACAAGCAATCAGGGCCAATATACGACTAGTCTGCACAACAGCTTTGTTCATTTAAAACAAACATTACAGGGTACACAACGTTCCGGCCACAGTTAGCCTTCATCAGCTGACAACATTATTGACCCACCTCCCTTATATGGTGATGGGTCACAACACGTGACTATAGGGCAGGAGTAGATTACTTTTAACGACATCTGTGAATGAATAAATAATTACTTGTGGAAATCCCATCACATGACATACAAGTATAAACACATGTTAGCTAGACATAGTTTTCATTTTTAAATAAATGTTTTATTTAAACGTTTTACTTTGAGGCTTAGCAATCTGCTCTAGGGGCACAAAGACTACATTCAGTAATAAAGGTGAGGAAGAACTATAATCACGGTACCTTAGAGGCACATTTAAGGACAAAGGGGCAACAATCCATAGTGAATATATAATAGAACCATAATATTCATTTAATCCATGTGACAGTCTGGTTAAAAATCAGTAAAGACATCGTAACATGAAGAAAAGCAGAGTCCAGCTATTGCAGTCCTCCAGACATAAAAAGACCTTGTGTTTCAGAGGGTTTACAGAAACGCTGATAGGTATAGTCCTCATTGAGCCCATCGGGCTGCAGTGTGCGGTAGATGTAGATCCAATAGGCCACCCTTCTGTGGAGAAGGTTATGGATATCTCCACCTATGCATGGCAGCTGTACCCTTTCTATTCCTACGTATCTAAGTGATGCGACGGTATGTCCCATTTTGTTGAAGCGTAGGGCTACTGGGTTTTTTGGTTGTGATGTTGGATTTGTATTCACTTATTTGTGTTAGAGGGCTCTACTTGTTTGGCCAACACAGGAAAGACCACAAGGGCATGTCAGCATATATGACATTTCTGGTTGTACAGGTAATAGTTCCTCTGATTTCAATTGCCAGATATACAGTAACCATAGACATGCTGACAACATCCATGAGGCAAGTATTGTTGTGAATGTTCAATTGCAACATCCATTCCTTGAAGTAGGACATTGAGGTAATGTCGACAACCCACATATAAGTGAAAAGCAATTGCTAACTATACATTTGCTGAATTAATCTAGAGCTGGCAGCTTTATAAAAACATCAACACTTTCACTATAGTGATTGTGGTTGTTTTGTGTGTACTGTCCTTACAAACAGCATCAGTCCCAATAATACATGTTTGAGTCATGGGCGGAGCTTATGGATCTCATTAACAGTGTCCTCATAATGTAGGATTTTGTATTTTCAGTTCTGTTGTGATTATTGAAAATCTGAAGTGAGATTCGTGTTGTGTGGCTCAAACTGGATTTTTTGGTACCCCCCACTACACTGTAGAGTCAGTGGAAAGTGGTGTCCGCATAATGTAGGAAAAAACACAGTGTCCTCATAAACCACGCGGAACGTGTATGTGTGTGTGTGTGTGTGTGTGTGTGTGTGTGTGTGTGTGTGTGTGTGTGTGTGTGTGTTGTTGGACATCAGCTGAAGTTCCCCAGCCACATTGCAGTCACCACCCTGCGACCAGACCTTGTCCTTGTGTCTGAGTCCACCAAGCAAGCAGTGCTGCTGGAGCTGACAGTCCCGTGGGAAGATCGCTTGGAAGCCTTTGAGAGGAAGCTCTCCAAGTACGCAGGACTGGTCAACGACTGTCAGCAGGCTGGTTGGAGAGCCAGGTGTTTCCCTGTGGAGGTTGGATGCAGAGGATTTGCAGCCTGTTCCTTGGTCAGAGCCTTCAGTAGTTTAGGCATCGAGGGAGAGAGAAAGAGGAGAGCCATCCGCAGTACCACCGATGCGGCAGAGAGGGCCTCAAGATGGCAGTGGCTCAAAAGAGGGGAGCCATGGAGTCATGGTAGCTAGCTAGCCATTTGGACACAAGCTGGGGTCTGATCAGCCCCGGTTGGGTCACCTGGTTGGAAGACCCGAAACGTCCAATGATTCCAGGAACCTCACTGAAGATGTGTCCAGAGGCATCAGTAGGTGTATGTACCAGGGCTGCCAACTTTCAGGAAAATCTAGGAGTGAGACTTTAGTGTCATCACATGCACGAGCACCACACGCGCGCGTGCATGTGTGGCCAGTGCGACCAGTGCGGCCAGTGTGTGGCCAGCGATTTTTTTTCGCGTTTTCCGCGGTTATTCCCCTTTTATTTCGCGGTTTTTCGCGGTTATTCCCCTTTTATTTCCGTTTTTTATTACTTTAATTCGGTTAATTCACTCCATGAAGTGTATATGTGTGGCAAAAAGGAAACGTTGCAGGGGGAGGGCTTATTTAATTGTTGAAATATATATATATATATATATATATATATATATATATATATATATATATATATATATATATATTTCGTTATCAATTATCATCAACATTGGCCATCATGTTCAGTTTCAAAGTGCTTTATTTATAAAGCAGCTTAAGTAAGTTCTCACTATAAACCCCTTTGTTTCAGAGGACATAGACACTAATAACAAATATAATGCAGCTGAGAAACTTTGGTCAACTTCATTATGTACTTGCATAATACATTACAAACAGCAAGAATGTGGTCTGACTAGTCTAACTGAGTTGATGGCTTATCATGTGTGTGGCTAACTGGCTATTGTTCTTGAGGTGATAATTAACACATTAACCGCCAAGAACGTAGTCCTACGGTCCGTTAAATCCAACTGTTAAGCGCCGAGACCGTAGCCCTACGGTCCACGGTGTTTTCGCGCTAAAAAATTCCGGGTGCACTTTCGGAAATTTTTTGATCCACTTCCGTTTCCGGTTTGATGACCGGAAACAGAATTATTTGGGATCCGGTTTTGACGATCACGTCCGCCCTCGTTCTACAGACGAAACTGAAATTCAATTCTCTTCCTGTAGTTTTTTCTCCTCGCATATCACTGTTTAACGTAATCCGCTCTAACTACAACATGGATGCCCCGTTTGACACGTGGTTTTCACTGGGAGATACAGTGAGATGTCGCCGAAGTAAACAGACCGTGTACGGCTCAATCTTAAGGATTTTAACAAGATCTATGGCGACATGAAAAAAACAAAAAAACAACAATAACACCTTGGCACTGGTGAGTACATTATGAGATTAACCTCTGGCGGTCGATGTGTTTTTAATGGCTACTGGCGAAGGAATTCACACATTTCAACGACCTGCCATTCACTTCATTGAACGTAGGTCACTGAATTGAGTACTTCATTAGTATTCAAATTGCGCGTCATAGCACAGCAAAATCTTGAATCTTCAATACAGTTTGTGTCTTCAATGCCAAGTTACTACTATTATGTAATAGATACATGAATGCTCGCTGTTAACACTGCTATAATTATATCTGATATGCCTAACCAGCATTTGTTTATAACAATGCTTGCACTTCTATGGCAATAAAAAAAAGGAAAATTCATCTAAGGCTAAAAGCAGCTCCGAAGTGGTTGAGTTACAGGGTGATTAATATTAGAAACAGTAGAAAATCAGTACAAAGCGTATTGTAAGTGTACGCAGTATTGCTGTGAAACTGGGCCTGAGTGGGCCTGGCCGAGTTTGTGCGGGGCAGAAACGCGTGCGCGCAATTTTTTTACATTAATTAATTATACGTGTATGTGGGAGGAACTAGGGGGGGAATAGTTATAGTATACCCTCCAAAAAAATCTAGAACACACCACTGCAAAAAAAACGAGTCTACTTTGGATCTGATGGATAGGGTTCTGTGCAGACTGCAGTCTGCAGAAACACTTGGACCCCCTACCTGGCCGTAGTGTTGTCTGGTTGCTCCTGACATTATTATCAGAATGGCAGCAAGTAAATCCTTTGATCTCTGATGGCCAAAACATTCTCTGTGTCCTCCTCTTCAATACCTTCGGTTTTGGTCAAACCCCCCCCCCGCCCCAACTTGGAAGCCAGGAGGTTGTTTGTTTATAATTATTCACAACGAATCTTTGGATTTGATGATAACTCCCGTGATCGCGCTAGTTTGAGTCGTCTAAACACTTTCTGTTTCTTTTTCCTCGGTAGCTTTCACTGTTTTAAAATACTTGCTTAAATCTATTGGTCGCAGATAGACAGCCAGAGAGAGTTGAATAACCTCTTCAAATAACCAGAAATGACCGAAATATGTAGGCGACCTACATATTTATGTTTAAGCTTAGACAAATCCTACAATAGTTGGTAGATGATTGGTAAATTATTAACCATGACAATGACTCAAAGACTTTTATTTTGTACTTTCTTGAACCACAAGCATATCACTGCGCCAGTCAGATATAATATAATAACTATAATGTAGCCTACATGAGCGAGGAAAGGGGGGGAAACACTTGATACACAAAAACAAAGCTGGCAGTGTATTGCTATCCAGGGATGCTTTGGCTACTGTGCAAAGCACTACATTTAGTCAGTGAGAATTGCATTGTACATAAACTGCGCTCGGAAAGGTTTATTTTAGGAGCGCTTGTGCACTTGTACCCCGACATGACAGATTCTCCATCACAGTATAGCAGCAAAGCCCAACACAGAGGTTTTGATCCAACTCAAGGGGGTTCAATAATTTCCAAAACTTTTTTGTGATGCCCCGTGCAGTCAAATCCGCTGTGTCAATTAATCCTACTGCCCGCTCTTTGATGAGTCCTCCATCCATGAATCGAATACAAACTGCAACTAGTTCCCGTTTGGAAAGATCTTTATACTCATCCGCGAGTATAGGCCTATTGCAAAATATTGTCCACTGAGTTCAGCTTTTATTTTACCAAGCAGCTCGTCCTGAATGCGGTTTAGGCGGTGGCGGCCGTGTAGCGTTTAGGCGTCCTCGTGCCATTGCTCTCTCTCTGGCAGTCTCTGCTGTCTCAAGAATCAAAAATGACTCAAGAGAATGAGGCCGGGACATTGTGTGTGTGCCGTTTATATTGTGTGCTTATTTCATGACGTAGAAAGGTTATGTGAATAAGGGACACAGGCAGACACATTTCACACTCGGGTGTGAAAAGGGATTCTGAGAATACACATTGGCTCAAAAGACTCAACATCCTCCAGACACGCAGGACGTAGAGAGAGAATGGATGCGTATTACGTTGTTTGTCAACCTTAAGTATAGGGGGCGATATTCATAGTAATTTAGTAAATACACAAAAAGCTGTCTGGCGGAGGGAAGGCACAGTGTATTCGAGGTAAGGCACGTGCCTTACTTGGCCTACCGTGCGTCCGCCCCTGCTTTGCAGCTTTTGCACAGATAGCTTTTGTATCCTCTCATTATGTTTTTGAGCTCCTGATTATTTTCTTTCCCCAAATTCGACTTGTAAACAAGCCAGTGAATTCATCCCAAAACACGCTCGCCCCGGGTTTATCCGGCGGGCTCGGTCGGCGAAAAAACTGGGGGTGAGTGTGTTTTGGGGCTGCGTGTCGTCAATGCGAGGGTGTTTAAGAACGACGGTTCAACCGTCGTTCTAAAACACCCTCACTCCAGTCTAATACGGCGGCCACGGTCCGCGAAAAAAATGGGGCAGTGTGTTTAAGGACGAGCGTTCCGTTTTCCACCCGGTTGCCGTTTTTGTTATTTTTTTGCTCTGAGGGGGGAAAAAGCGTGAGAAATGGCAAGTGTGGCGTGAGGCGTGAGAACAGGTTAAATTGCGTGACTCTCACTCTCAAAGGGTGAGAGTTGGCAGCTCTGCACAGCGAAACATTATGTGTGCTGATCAGTCCATCAATTTATGAGATTAGACAGACAGACACACAAACGCGCGTGCACTGCGCACACACACACACACACACACACACACACACACACACACACACACACACACACACACACACACACACACACACAGTAAAGAATTGTGACTACAGAAGCATTCGTTTGTCAACATTCGTACCTTCTTGCGTTTGGCACATGTCACTTTTAGCTTCTTATACCTGGCGCGGAGTTTTTCATTTTTCAGTCCCTATAACAAGATCAAAACAAACATGTACAATACATTAATTCTACATAAGGCTACAAACGGTACAACAATAAGTACAATTAAAATAGCGTTCAGATACAATTGGGTTTAGGATTGCATTTGAAATAAAACATTTAGTAACCCAATTCATACTCAAAGTAATGCTTAATTTTACCTGTCCAAATCCCTGTCCATTTAATGAATTACATTTTTATCAAATAGTCTGCGGAGTTCACTTTATTATAGTACTAGTAGTTTGTGTGTGTGTGTGTGTGTGTGTGTGTGTGTGTGTGTGTATATCTACATGTATGTATTTGTTGTATGTAATTTTCTTTTTCTTTTTGACAGATGTGTGATTAACTCTAAGCATACATGAAATAAACATAACATAAAAAGTGCGAAAAAGAAGATATTCCAATCAGGCTCATGGCAAAATAAGAGAATACATTGATATGGATGGTTTGGATGGTTTAACAAATGTTTAGCCCTATAACGCCATTTGCATCACATTTGATACATTCAGTTCTAAGCCCTCTAGGTCATCAATATGACAAATACTTTTATGAAAACCCCATTGTACAGTACTAGAGGGCGCTGCGCGGGGCTTTGTGCTTGTTGGTCCCTTATTTATTATTATAATATACTATAACATTATTGTCATACTATATTATATTTTTATATACTATCTTACACTATTATATTTATTATTATTGCTACTACTTGTATTTGCTTGCATCTCCCTCTGTCTCCTTCTCTCTCTCTCTTTCTTCCCCCCTCCCCGCCCCGACACTATCGAGGCAGATGGCCGCCCACCCTAGAGCCTGGGTCTGCCTGACATTTCTTCCAGTTAAGCGGGAGTTTTTCATTGCCACTGTCGCAAAATTGCTCAGGGTGGGACGATGTCGGGTCTCTGCTCTACATGTAAAGTGTCTTGAGACAACTTGTTGTGATTTGACACTTTAGTCAAATTGAATTGAATTGAATAGGCTACTTGGAATTCACTCAAACGTGTTCTAACATCATAGATATATTATTTTTATTTATTTTTATATTATTAATGTATAATAATGTACAAAATTAAATATATTTAATTGATCATAATTATCTATAGAAGATGTAATAGTGTCTCTTACTGTACCAGGCGATTAAAACAGATAACCAGATACATACATAAAAATATCATTTTTTTTGCAAAGTCAAAAAGTTGACTTAAAGCACTTTCTGCCCAAGTCATTTTGGAATGTAACAAGCATTCTGATTATTCTGGCTTAGGACATAGGCAATAAGGCATAATGATGCAGCAGTGTTAGAAGAGTAGACCTAGGCAAACATGACAATTTGACCAAAAAGTGACTTAGGCAGTTATGCTATAAGGCTAACGATGCATTTTTCTGCACTTTGCATGATTCAATTTGTAGGGAGGCATTGTGTTGTAGGAAAAACAACCTCTTGTAGAGCTATGCTGTAATGACAATACAGGTGATGATTTCATCTAGCTTTTATAATTTATTTCTGGCGTATCGATGTCATATTCATGATGTCAGTCATCACAAGATGTGGCCACGATTCATCCTGATCCGAGTCCCTTTGACTTCCATTATAAAGATATAATAATAAATACATTACAATAAATATTTCTGCTGAATCAGTCCAGTGGTTTCTGAGATTATAGCTACAGACAGACACTCACAAAGACAGACCCTCTCATAGACAGCTAGCCTTGTACAGATCCACGGTGTAAAG
The DNA here is from genome assembly GCF_963280865.1 of Gymnoscopelus braueri. NCBI lineage: Eukaryota > Metazoa > Chordata > Actinopteri > Myctophiformes > Myctophidae > Gymnoscopelus > Gymnoscopelus braueri. The sequence goes on from NC_137605.1 coordinate 53,262,374, forward strand.
AATTGACTACAGAAGCATACCTAGTCTTGTAGCTGCTTTTGAGTATCCTGGAGAGCCTTCTCACACTGGGACAACCTTTCCTCCAATATCCAGATGGTTTCATCCTTTTGCCATTCCTATACAGGATCAAAACATACATGGACATACAGTATGTACATATAGGCTACAGACTGTACAACATTTGGTACAAATAAAATCGCATTCAGATACAAAATACAAAAGTGTGCTCCTCGGAGCACAGGTCTCCTCCAGGCCGGGTTGCGACATACCAAAGCCTATACCGCTTGTGCTATAACCACGCCCCGCTTCTGTGACGAACGTGGAACTGCCTCTCGTCTACCAACGGTGGGGGCATTGTCACATTCTAATACAGCCCAAAACTCTTATTTTCTCGACTTGTCTGGTGGCGTGCCTTGCTGAGCTGGTCGATCCCAACCCCCTGTGATTGAGTCCCGCTGCAGACATTCTTTTTCCGACAACCGCGGACAAATTGTTTTTGCCGATAAAGTATAGTTTTGGACCGCGATGGAGGCGCGCAGTCTCAAGCAAACTTGAGCCATGAGAGGCACCACCGAGCTAGCTAAAGCAAGCGAGCCGTGCCGAACGTTGCGAAGTTCGCTTGAGCCTACTCAGCGCCGTCCGAGTTATGTACCGATAGGGACAGAATCGTAAATCATGTTTTGGGGCGAGCGTTTGCCCCAACTGCCACTCAAAGTGGCTACTGGCCAATCACAGCGCATCCTTGCACAAGTGGTATAGGCTTTGGGATCAGGCGGCCGGCTTGCCTTCCCAGGGCCTGCAGACTTTAGGCAGTCAAAAAATCTGTAGTTGTTAAAAAGGCCAGGACATAATGAGTGTATGTGTATTTAAATGCTCAGGTTACCATAGTAACAGGTAGTAACGTAATCACGTTTACGCCCCGGAAGAAGTCCTCCAGCTTTTGTTCTACAAGCCAAGTTTAAGTTGAAACTATCCGAGTATTACCTCAGTTTATTATTGTCTGACGTTCCAGTATATCTTCACAAGCTTTATGAGTTCATGACAAAAAGTAAGTGCATGCATGGTTATTGTATTGTTGTGTTCATGCACAATTCATGTTGTGTAAGAAGATGTAAGAAAACGTACCTAAAGTAAGTCATTTGTATAATGTTCATATGTGGCTGGAGGAGTTACCAAGGTGCTTAGCTAACCATTTCTTTATGACAAGAGAAGTACTGTATCACTGTTTATGGTGCCTGTAAAGTGACCAAACTTGTAGCGTACTAACATTCATTCAATATTGTATTTATTTGGCCTGAACTTCATTCTCTGCTGTCCCCTTATTCGGCCACCAGGGGTCGTTCTTTTCAATTATAACTGGACAGTTCGTTCATGACTGGAAAGTGAATGACATCTTATAAGCTTCTGTTCAAGTGTGAAAAGAAATACTGCTAATGTCTGCAGATGTCTTAATAATATTTAGCCTTTATGAGTGATTGTTACCATTGTAAAGATGTTTGGATTCTCATTTGTGAGTACAGTGGTATATTCTGGACTGTTATGCTAATTGTTAATATGACAGTGCCTAATTATAGATTGATTCTATTTTGTTATTACAGAACTGCTGTAAATAATACTGTGGAGTATTGGACTAATACAGATACAAAACCAAGTCACGTCTCCTCATTCATTCAACCAAGATGCACCATCTTGGTTATTGCATATACCTGAAAGAACTAGCATCCAGCCTATTCCCTATTTAACAGTAGTAGTAGCAAAAAGTGTTTTTTTAAGAAACACAAAATGGCGGAAAATGTAGTATGGCACAAACGGGCTTATATGTTGCGCGATGAGTCTGCAACTACTATGCCACGCCCCCCCGTGGTGACAACACGTTGGCACCCACTATTGGGAATACATGTGCAAAGGTTTACAGCAATCATGTGCTGCATTAATGATTTGTGGCATGTTGTACAACACGGGCCACACCTGCAAACATTGGAAGCTGTCACGCCCAGCTCACACACACCTGACTGTGCCCACTTCCACACCTGTGCCTGTTTCCACTGAGTAGCCAAAGTTACTTATTGCCTCACTTATGCCACTATTCTCTGCCTGCTGATCAGACCAGTTTAACTCTAGTCTAGCTCGCTCTAACCTGTTATTCGGCGTGAGGAGTGATCAGCGTCGGCGCTCTTCGCCACGCTATTAAAAGACCAGCGTGACGTCAGCGGTCACGCTCGGTTGCTAGCTGGGCTGTATCTTTGCCTGTTTATGAGCCCTGCCTGTATCTGGATTTACCCTTGCCTAAAGCCTTTGTACTTCAGCATGATAGGACGGATCACCAGTGTTTGGACCTGGCCCGGACCCAAGGACTATGGCTAAGCTTTAACCCTATTGGACCAGGCGCCACACTGACTGCGCCCTCAGAACTCTTACCCACGCTGCTCCTATGTCTCTGCCTGGTCCCTTTGTCCCGGTCCCCCCCCCCCCCCAGCTGTTCAATAAAACCTGTTGAACTTTGTACCTGCCTCTGTTCCTGATTTTTCCCCCCTTATATGGAGGGATACATAACAGCCATTAACACTGTCCACACCTCAGTCTCTGTAAATAACTTGTTCCCCCATTTAGCTGTTGCATGTGGAACTTACCACAGTACGAAAACCCTAAAAAGAGGTATTACACAGAGGCATTCTAGGACAAGTGGATCAAATGTAATTTTTTTGCCAGGCGTTCAGTGGCCATTTTGGATATTTTCTTACACACTTGCACTATATTGTTTATTGAATTTCAAAATAAATGTCCTTAGAATCTATGTACTGTATGTAAACATGGTTTTAAATATTTAGTTTATTTACAAAGGAAACCTTTGTGTTACATCTTTCATGAAAACAGAAGTACATCTTTTGTAATGTAGTCACTACAGTATTTCTAGAGTTGCAAATTTTAACAACTTTTCTGAAAAACATATAGTCTGAGTTTTATCCTTACCATCTTTCAAAGACAGAGGGTCAATACTAAGAGAACCATCAGTTTAAAGTAGAATGCTTCATTCGGATTTTGAAAACTGTGTTTTGGCATGTGGTTAATGAGCTTGGTTTATACTTCGATGCACAACATAAATGGAGTGATAACACAGAAAGCTACCACAGATGAGATGCAAGGCTATCACATATTTCCTAGCACTAGGGGTGTATACCATCCCAAAAATCACTATGAGAATTATTCCCCCCAGATGATACAAATGACCCCAAATTTGGGGCCCTGGCTCACGGACTATATCTGACACCGTCCGTAATAATGATTTCGCAACTACAGGGCAGCGCTCTGTGGATTTAGTTTAGTTTCTGAGATTAGCTCCAGCAGTTTCTGAGACAGACAGACAGACGTACCCACATAAACCAGTTGATGAATATCATACAGAAGCATACCTGTGTGTTTTGTAGCCCTGCCCTGGCTGCCCGGTTAGAGAATCTTTGAGAGTGGGACATCATCTGTTCCTTCACTTTCGGGTCAACATTCGAGTCAAACTACAAACAAGTGTCAAAATGTGTCAAATGACAAATAGCCATAGTCAAGAGAAGTATTATTTTTGCACGCAGATTTCATAGAAAGACCATAAGACTATCATTATCCTGGTAAACCACCCCCGGTCGCGGAAATTACATTTGATTTGATTTATGAAAGGTGATTTCTGATTACTGCGACCGGGGTGGTTAAAGGTAGGGTAAGTGATTTACTTTTGTTAAAATAAGTGTTAAATAGCTCTATATTCTGATAGTACTCATTGCTATAGAGTGTTTGTTCAGTAAAAAGAGTCTCCATGTCTCTCTTTATTAAAACAGAAAATGGATTTTCAGTACTCTCTCCTGTCCTGATTGGCTTAAATGTTGTCACCTACCTGAAAATGTACTATATATTCTGTTTACTAAAGAGCTGGAGAGACCCCTGTGACCGAACACACACAAAGTAGCAATGATTACTATCAGAATGTAGTACTTTAACCTTTTACAAAAAAAATATATATATATATATCATTTACTGTAGCCTACCTTTAAAACCAGGCTAGACTATCATAGAAACGAAACCAAAAGTCAGACTCGATAAAATACATACAGTATAATATATAACTCTGCCATACAGATTGGACAAAATAAAATGTTATTCACGGTAGCCTACTTAACCACTTAAACCCCATGGTTGAGCAGAGTCACTCAGAGCCCAATGCTAGTGTCTTTTCAGCTTTCTTTCTGTTATTAAATAGCAGATCAGCAAGCAATCACGACGCGCAGTGTAGCGCGTTGTGAGCTTGTTGATCTGCTATTTTCAGTGAAAGCTTTACCCACAATACGGATGCTGGGTACAGTGGTTTATTGAAAATATTCAGTCGTCATAGTATAACAACAATTGTAAAAACTATACATTTTACGTGGAAAGGTTATAGCATCAAAGTAAGTTAATGATTTCTACCTCTTGGTCCAACAAGGCGAACAAGGATGACACACTTCAGAGCTGTTGGCCGCAGACAAATCCAATCTCGGAAGGAAGCTTATTTAGAAGGAAGGGACACCGACGTCATTTTCTCTATAGACCGGAAGCGTTAGTAGGAGTTCTCAGTTAAGGAGAACTCATTCTAACGCTAGGACCAAAGGTTGGAATCTATTCATTGCAATGGAAGAGTGAACGTGAACACAGCTTCTGATCTGAACCATCCTTTAGCTCCATGGTCACTGAACTAAATATTGGACCCGATCGTCACAAGCTACAGTATACCAAACTTTTACTTGTAACAGAGTATTTCTACATTGCAGTAAAAACATTTAGTACTTTTTCCACCACTGGTGTCTTGTCCCAGTACCACAGAGACATTGGTTTATCTGAGTGTGCACACAGAGGTCATGAAAAATACCAAAGAAAAATAAGAGCATCTGTAGACTTTTCTCCATGCTGTTGTTCAGCACAGATATCTGATTTGGTTTGCAATGAGAAAGGATTATATCTGTCTAATTTCCTTGTTCAAATGCCACAGTTGGCACTGCAGAGCAGCCATTTCAGGTGCATGCACACCAAATGCACAATTGTCAGAGTATTCAGGTGCATGCAAAAGTGATGACTTACATCAAGTGAACAGATCTAAATGATTTTCTATGAAGAGAAATGTGTTGCGGCCATGCATGATCAAATCAAATTCAACTTGTATATAGCACATTTAAAAGCAACAACTGACTAAGCACATAAATGACATACAAATAAATAAATAATAAATAATATAAACAAATAAAGTAAAAAAAATAATACATCAAAATCCACTCATGGGAAAATAAATAAGGATTTAAAAACGTTGTTGGACTAGGCTGATCTAATATGATGGATACAATGATGATCATGCAGCATAGAGTCCGCGTCAGAGTCGGAGCCTTCTTCGCAGTTGCGATCCCATCCATACAGGAGAGTTTCGTTTCTGAGGAAATGAAACTTCCACGGCGATATGGGTGCGTGTCTGCGTGCGCGCCTGTGTGTCTGTCTGTGTGTGCGTGGGCTGACGTGACGTATGGTAAGAAATCCGTGTATGCAGCGTTCAGTTGATATCCGTGCAATTACACGGATTCTGCAGATCGCGCGCTGGCTACACTCTTAACTGTGTGTGCGCGTATTTGCGGGGAGAAACTAGTGTCAACAGTCGGCTGGAATTGATAAATCATCTATTGATATTCATATCATCTCAGACTCACACTATCTATCATCTATTAGCAGCTGTCAGTGTGCATCAATATGTAGGCAATAGCCAGCCTACACTTTATATATTGACCTAGCCTAAAGATCAAGACTATCATAGATATATTTTTTATTGATCTTGACATTGGTTTATCTGAGTGTGCACATGCACAGAGGTCATGAAAAATACCAAAGAAAAATAAGAGCATCTGTAAACTTTTCTCAGCACAGAAATCTGATTTGGTTTGCAATGAGAGAGGATTGGGTGGAGGATTATATCTGTCTAATTTCCTTGTTCAGACGTTTGTGGTGTACCCAAACAAATGCAGCATAGCAAATGCACAGTTGGCACTGCAGAGCAGCCATTTCAGGTGCATGCACACCAAATGCACAATTGTCAGAGTATTCAGGTCACTCAGGTGCATGCAAAAGTGATGACTTACATCAAGTGAACAGATCCAAATGATTTTCTATGAAGAGAAATGTGTTGTGGCCATGCATGATCAAATCAAATCAAATTCAACTTTATGTATATAGCACATTTAAAAGCAACAACTGACTAAGCACATAAATGACATAAAAATACATAAATAATAAATGATATAAACAAATAAAGTAAAAAAAAAAAAGAATAAATCAAAATCCACTCAAGGGAAAATAAATAAGTCTTGAGTAAGGATTTATAAACGTTGTTGGACTAGGCTGATCTAATATGATGGATACAATTATGATCATGGAGACTATGGACCATGCATGATGATGGATGACCATGGAGACGGTATAGAGTCTAGAACAGCAAAACGTCCTGTGCCAAAATATTGTTCTATCAAAGCCAATGGTTGAATAGTTCATTCCAAAGGGACTACATGCATAATTCCTATTTTCACTTGAAATATACTTTGAGCATTTTTTTCTAAAGTAATGTTTGAATGCAGCAGAATCTGAAAATAGAGAAAGAATGCTTTTCTATTTTGAAGCATTCTGAAATCCAGGGTAGAATTTATTACTGCACTAGCTTCTTTTTTAACAGCTATTTTTCCAGGTCATTTCTGTATCCTACTGTGTGACATTCTGTAGTGAAACATGTGCTATAAGATTCATATTATTATTTTATTCCTGTTTACAACATTTATGTATGTAGTCAAGCAGTGCTTGGATGGGTCACTTTATTCAGAGGCAAGAGATGCACTTTCCTTGATAGTACATGTTATGCATTATATCCTGTAAAGACAGTGGAGGTTTTAATGTTTTAAAACATCAGCCAGCAGTGAGCTGGTTGATTACAGCAGTGATTCTCAACCCTTTTAATTTCAAGGACCTACAGTTTGATATGCATTAGGCCATGGACCACCATTTGATCTCTGGAACCACAATCTACACTAAAATCTATTTTCAGTATTTATGTAAAGCTGCAATCCACTTTCATATCCTACTGGTCAAATCCTGGTTGCCCACGTGAGTGTCAAACTTTTTACTGTTGAGCTAGAACAGAAAGCTCAATGAGGAGGGCAATGGTTTCCATTTGACTTTCATGCAATACTATTTGTTAACCAGTAGGTGTCCTACCTGACCACATGGTTCTAAATGTATCACTAGACGAGTCTACCAGCTACTAATCTCTCAAGAACAGATTCTGAGGGCGCTGTTTTTCCTTTTCATTTGGCGCTGGGTTCCCAGATTGACCAGCTACCAACACTGCAGTTGTGTTGTTGTATTGACACTATCATATAGACTGGTCAAAATAATGCTTTATTCTCTAAAAAAAAAAAAAAAAGTGTACAAATGGACCCAACATTTTTATACTCTCAAAGTTAAATGAACACTTTAAGCCGATTGTGTAATTATTGTTACACATGATTTGGTCCCATTTGGTCATGTCATTTGGTCCATCATTTATTTACTGTACTATTGTGTCTAATGCTCTAATTTACTGTAGGTAAAGATATAATGCAGACTTGACAGACTTGTCTGCAAAATCAATATATTGAGCACATCAAAAAACATTTTCTTGCCTCTTATCATTTGATATTGTGTTTTTACCTTTATTTCTAAAAACACAGAAAACACATGAACCCTAGACATGAACATTCAGTGAAAATAGCGGATCGGCCAATTCGGCAGAAAGGAGGGGCAGTATATAGAGTCCTGACTCTGGTCTACTAAGTTTGATTGAAACCTTTATTTATTCTCGAAAAGAGCATTGAGGTTTACCCTCATTTGCAATGCTGTCGAGATTACATACACCAAAAAATCAACAATTAAGGCACATACAGATATAAAACACAGAAACAACCAAAATAAAACCATAACAGAACATTTGTAAGTTAAAAACAATTACATGGTGAGGTAGGGAGATTTAAGAGCAGGTGATTAAATTGTCCATAGGATTTGGGGCATTAACCTTTAGCATGCGTTGTAGAGTGTTCCATGAAATGGGAGCATCAAAGCAGAAAGCAGATTTCCCCAGTTCAGACTGAACAGGTGGAACCTCAAGTGTAAGCCAGTCGCTTGAGCGGGTCTGGTAAGTGCTTTTTTCCCATTCTAATAGCAATGTAAGGTAAGGTGGTACCTTCCCATCAATAGCCTTAAAAATAAACTGATACCAGTGCCTATTTCTTCTCTCAGAGACTATGGTGGTTTTATTTGTCTTTGTCCGTTAACTCTAACAAAGCTTTACTGTATTTATTTCAAAGGTGTTGTGACATTTTTGGGATCGAGACTCGAACCCGCGACACGCTGTCAGGCTACATTGTAGCCTAGGTGCCTGGAGTCCGGGCCCCATTTAAAGATTTAAAAACAAACATTACAATCTGAATTGGATCTGGATCCTATAGAGCACAGAAGTCCTGACGTCACTCGTTCATCCCCTGGGTCGTAAAGTAATTTCTCTATGGAGAATAACATTGGGTCATCATAAAATCGTCTCATATAAGAATTGTGGTCCAAAAATAAACAAACTGTCTCGGCGATATTGTCAGGTAGGAGGCTCTGTATCGTTTATGATAGTCAGTCACTCATATTTGATACAGTCTGTTTCTGGCGAAAATGTAACAAATTCGGCGGAAGAAACGTTTTCTCACCGTCAGTTGATGCTTCATATCCATAAGAGTTAAACCGCCGGGGTCATTTGTTTATTTTTGGAACACAGCTCTTATTTGACGCGATATTACACACTTCTATGGGAATTCAGAACGGGGTGAAAAAACGCGACCCAGGTAGGATGCGTAAATTACGTCAGACTTCGGTGCTCTATAGGAGCAAACCAGTGGAGGGAGGCAAGAATCGGGGAGATGTTCTCATACTTCCTGTTAACAGGCGGCTGCGTTTTGAACTAATTGTAGACGTGACTAGGAAGCTTGACTGACAACATAAATTGCATTACTAGTCAAGACGGAAAGAGATAAAAGCATAGAAGTTCAAAGTAAAAACAGACTTGATATTTTTTTTATAAAAGCCTCAGCTTATAATTTTATCAGCTTAAACTAGATTTAACAACACAGTATATGTTTGTCAAGCTTAAAATCACTGTCTAATTTAGTAACACCAAGGGTTGGTGACTACTGGCTTAAAAATTACATCATCATTATCATCATCTTAATCAGTAGTTCTGCTGCCTCGGCTGGGATCACCAACACGTCCTCAGGCCCCGGGTCGCCATGGACGGCTTGGCTGGAAAACACAGAAAAAGGAGAATGCTAATTTGTTTATTGTTAGACAGAGTGTGGCTCTGTAGGAGGCAGAACCGTCTAGACCAGTGGTTCCCAAACCTTTTAGCTCGAGACCCAAAAGACAAATTTGATGTCTCCCTGTGACCCAAACTAGTGAAAATAGCAGATCTACATCTTGTACAGTAGATCGGTAATTTTTACTACTTCTTAAACATTCTGTTTTAGGGTTTATGGAATTTCTTCGATTTTTGGCATTTATTTATGAAATGATTAAGAAAAATGTCCCGTCCATCACATTTCCCAACGCGGAAGAAGCGGTGAAAAGGGACTCAAGGGAGTATGCGCTGGGTGAGCAACTCCATACAAGTGGATGGGTGGGGATTTCCGGTGCCCTCTCAATTATCTTTTAACTCTATGAGCACGCCATAGAGTTATGAGCAGGCGCAATAGGGTTTCAAACGGTAGACGCACGCACAGTATTATTTTAACTGCCGAAGTGCTGCTATCCCAGATTTTACCACCAGGCGACGGCCGCTTCACTGTTCTACCGTGGTTCCGGAGGCTTTGTACCGACCCACTGTTTGGGAACCACTGGTTTAGAAGAGAGACAGTCTGGGAGTCTGTCTGTGTCTGTCCAGGTCTAATCTTGCTAACTGCTGGACCGACCAGTGTCAAATGTCTTGTTCATGCTGCCAGTGGGCCATGGGTGTTTTCACATACAGTGTGTTTTATATTTTCTTTCTTTCTTTCTTTGGGCTGAAACACACACAAACAGACCCTCTTATAGACCGCTAGCCTCCTACAGAGCCATGCTGTATACACATGGACACACAGAGATAGAATGTGGCATTGATAAATTAAAATACTCTTTTCCCCTCCAAATATTGAGTCAATATTTTAAAACGCATTTTGAAAACAAAACAAAAAAAACATGAACTGTGTGGAACAGATAATTTGTATGCCAATTTCTTTCAATCTTGTAACAAAGACAGTTTTCCCCCCTATCAACAAACCCTTCCTGAAATAGACATAAATAAATAAATACATAATGTTACTCAAAGGCACATTAACATACCGTAGATATCTGGCTCGTTAACCTTAATTGAATCCTGTAGTGTGTGATGCCTCATGGCATCGTGGCATCACAACACCATCCAACCAGTCTAATCTACAAATGATAGGAGCTGTAATCTATTGGCTGCGGAACGATCATGGTTGTAGATCAGTAGACTGGCTAGTATAGGCTGCATTCTGACAACTGTATGCCATTCGTCCACACCGTAACGATCAATGTGGTCTTGCAGTCGGCCATTTTTTATGGCTGTAGTAATAGGTTGTCTTTGAAGTTGGTCATTTTAAAGGTTAAATTATGGATGATTGAATAGGCAAAAACATTTTTCTTATATAGAAATGTGAGTATTTTTTATTTTATAAGGAACAAGCTTATCCCACCTCATCATTCTCGGATGCAGTAGGACTACTACGGTGTACAGCAGGACTAGGACTGGACACATAAGGACTAGGTGTGGGCACGTAACTCCTGGCACTCAAAGGGCTGAGGAAGCCACTATCGACGTCAACAACATCCTCGGCAGGGGTCACCTCCATTGGGTCTGGGGTCACCTGACCCTCCTCCTGGTTGGCTGCTGGCAAAACACAGAAAAGGAGCATGTTCATTTGTTTAGTATTAGGCAGAGTGTGTCTAAGACAGAAGTACCTCCATGCATTTCTTCCATATTTGTTTTGAAATATTCCACTGTAATTGTACAATGGAAGCCAAAGGCGGTCAGGTGGTGATGGAACGCACGCACGCACGCACGCACGCACGCACGCACGCACGCACGCACGCACACACACACACACACACACACACACACACACACACACACACACACACACACACACACACACACACACACACACACACACACACACACACACGCTTCCCTGCCTACCACACCTAACTTCACTCATTAGCCACTCCCCATTCATAATCACCCCTATCCACTACACCTGCCTCCACTCACCTCAGCCAATCCTTGTTGCAATCACCACAGTATAAATACACCTGCGATCTCTCAACTCTCGTTTGCTCTGCTCGACGACAGACCAAACATGGGTTGTGAGTACCGCGCTTGTAGATCGGCTCTTTCTGCCTTGCATTGCTTTCAAGTTCGTCCTCCTCCACCCCAACCTCCTCCTTCCCCTCGATTCTCGCTCTTCTCCCTTCTGTCTCTACTTCTCCAGGAATCCAGGGGGGACAGTGACGGAGCCTAGACGACCGACGCTCCCCGAGTAGAGCGACGATGGCCGTCAGCTCCCGAGACGACTCTCCAACAAGCCCTCAGTGTCACCCCACCTTGGGTTCCTCATCCTGTTCCACGTTCATCTCATTTCATTTCAATAAATCGTTAAACTTTAGTAGAGGTGTGGTCTCTTACTAGTGAAACCCTATTCATACATTATGACTAACATCTGTGACTGAGCTTTTTAATTTTCTATAATTAAATAAATAAAGGTTGAATGAATCTTCTATCCAGAGACGGATTTAGTTTTTGCTCAGCATGCGTTCCAGCGCTGTTTGTTGAGTTAAGCTTTGAGTGCAAGAATTTCACTGCCTACAATGTTGCTACCTGCTTAATTGTTATGCACATACTAAAAATCACACCCAGTGTGAAGTGGGCGGTGTGGTCACAGTGGTCATCACAGTGATGGAAGAAGTGATGGAAGAAGTGATGGAAGAAGTGATGGAAGAAACCATAACTTAAAAAAAACAAATGTATGGGTTTTTTTAAGTTATGGTTTCTTATAGAGGGCTATGCACATGTGTCATGTTTCCCTAGCCAATCACAGTCCTGAATAGACTGTGATTGGCCAATCACGGTGCAGGGTTAGCGGGGTACATTTGTGGCCAATCACAGCGCAGGATTTGGTGTGCAAATATCCAAACCTCACATATAGGGGCGGTTTCACCGCCCAAAAATGGTTTAAAAACACTGTTAATCAATAAAGGAATTTTAACCATCCTCCATCTAACCATGTCAATGGTAGGATACCAATTAAGCTGAATTGAGCTCTTACCTCTCTCTGTGACCAATTCCAGGCGTTTGGCTTTCTTTTCGGCGGGGAGCTGTTTCACGATGCATTCGATGCATTTCTCCAGTACCAGGTTGCGGGTCTGAGACTGGATTTGAGTTTTGCATAGAGGACATTTGTCATTCACTTCACGGCTCCTCCTGATGCAGTCGGCGCAGAAGCTGTGAGTGCAATTCAGGATGTCTGGCTATAATGTGGGAGAGTCAATTAAGACACATCATTGCAAAGAAGAGGGTTTGTGTTACCAACAGGCTTTCAGAAGTTTCTGAAGGAGCATAATATAAACATAATACATTATACACGTTTGTATCTAAACATATATTCTACTGGTTCTAATGTTTAGTTCTCCGTTCAAGATGTTTGAGGTTAACAAGTTACTTTGGCAACCAAGTTAAAGGAGAATTCCGGACAAATTAAGTGTTATCTTTGATGTCTCGTTACTCACCTACCGATGTGAAAAGTAGCGTTCTTTTTTTTCATATATTCCCCTGTCGTCATTTTTTAAACCCCCTCCGTTGTCATAATGGGAGCGCGTGGCTAAGGGAAATTCGTCTATTATAACCGACGCAAAGTTGTTTTTTTCACTACTAGTATTCATAGTAGAGTCTCATGATAGTCAAACATGCGTTGAAACTATCTGCGAGGCTGCCGTCAATGGCGAACGATTTAACACTGGTTGCTTGTTTCCAGATTCTGGCAACACGAGTTGCCAGGTTCTGGAAGAAACAAGCAACCAGTGTTAAATCGTTCGCCATTGACGGCAGCCTCGCAGATAGTTTCAACGCATGTTTGACTATCATGAGACTCTACTATGAATACTAGTAGTGAAAAAAACAACTTTGCGTCGGTTATAATAGACGAATTTCCCTTAGCCACGCGCTCCCATTATGACAACGGAGGGGGTTTAAAAAATGACGACAGGGGAATATATGAAAAAAAAGAACGCTACTTTTCACATCGGTAGGTGAGTAACGAGACATCAAAGATAACACTTAATTTGTCCGGAATTCTCCTTTAAAATGATTTGTGAACCGAAAGGGAAAAAACAAAGGATGAATAAATGATGAGATACTGTGTATATGCCATTCTTAAACTGATAACAAAATGACTTCATACGTCTAAGAAGAGATCTTTGCAAACACTGCATTGAAGTTCCATCTCCATTTCCTCCTGTGTTTGTTGTGCCCTCTCCTACAGGAAAAGATAATATGGTAAAATACAGAATTGGGGGAACAAAAAAGACAGGGTCCAATCATTGTGTGGCTCCCATGTAGATCTCTGACACGTCTCTCACACGTACGCAGAGAGACACACACACACACACACACACACACACACACACACACACACACACACACACACACACACACACACACACACACACACACACACACACACACACAGAGAACAGAACATGAATTATTCTGGAGCCTTCACCCCAGATAGACATTTTTGGAGTTCCACCAGATTTCCAACTTCTAACCACAAAAAAAGTATAATATAGTAGCGTTTGCCACTGTTGTATCTGACAATACATTATCATATTATTATGTTGTTGCACATTAGTATACACACTGCCCCTCGCACCGGCCATACCATGTAACAGCAAGGCAGATTGACTCCTGCATGGGACCATTGTACTCCGTTTTTATCAAATAAATCGACTTGAGGAACAACTTGTCTGGACCTTTCAACCATGTTTCACACTTGTACAATATACAACACCACATTGATAGCAAGACGCAGAATATTATTAGGATGGAAATCTCCAACCCCTCCTTCTGTTGCTATGTGGCTTAAGGATATCATGGGTTTCTTTAAATTAGAAAAAAATAAATTTACGATTAGAGGGTCAACAGAAAAGTTATTTTCTAGTTGGCAGCCATTTATCACCTACTTTGAGAATCTGACAGCATTTCCAATTGGGTTAACTGTTATGTTTTTGACCAAATGATTGCCTAAACCTGTGTGTATCTATAATGAGATATGTGATTGATGGACGGTGATGTATGACAGCAACAACTCTATGTATTACCTACATAAGCTTGTGACACATTTTTTGCATCTGGATAACTCATCTTATGTATTTATTTTTGTTTTTGTCTATTGTTTTGGGGGATTTTTTATTTATCATTTATTTTCTATCTCACGTTCCACGTTGTTTATACCCAGTTTGATATCATGTACAGTATGCATGTTTGTTTCTCTGGACTGTTTTCTTTTTTCTTATTACATTTTTGTATAGTTTTTTTGGAAAGGAAAATATGACAGCAATAACAATATGGGGGGAGGGATGGGGAAGGGGAGAAAAAAAAAAGTCTAACTACTCTGACATGTCAAATGTACGAGATACTAATAGATATTTATTAAAAATAATAATTCACCTTAAAAAACGAGAGAGAAAAAAACTAAACGAGTGTAAGCATTCCACAATTCAGTAAAACATGTTTTCAGACAGTTTTAACATGTACTGTATGTGTTTATAAATTATTGAATTTCCTTTACTTTGAGGTTTATTGAATAATAAGATGAAAAGCACCACAGTACAACATGTAGGCTATTTACTGTTTACTTACTGCATCTTCCAGTTGTTGTTTGTACTCTTCGAATTCCTTTTCCTTTTGGGTTTTCTCTGCCTTTGAACAAAAACACAGCTTGAAGTAAATTCACTGTCTACTGGATATACTTTTGTCAAACATGCTGTACCACACTAATACTAGTTACCGGTATAATGTTTCACTCGTGAGAAAAATACTATGCACTATGCTCTGCAGTTTTAGGAAAATATGGTTTATTGTGTCTTTGTTCCTGGTTTCAGGTTATACTAACAAAGTTATGAACATCCGCTAGTGATGGGATTTATGGGTCTTTGAAGGGAGCCGGATGTCGGGGATCTGTTTCAAAGAGCCACTCAAAAGACTGGCTCATTTGTATGTTTATATATTTTTAAAACATATATATATATAAAAAAAACGTGATCAGACAACGTGCAACATATTATTCACATTTTCCCAAATTCAAGCCGTGTAACAGCCTGTGTAGACACTGTGCGTTGATTGTTTTAACTTCAATGGGTGAGCTACTGTAATGTAAATCTGGCCCCACGCGACGGCGCATGAGGCCAGATTTCTCAGCATTTCTCCCAGGTGCTCGGGAGAGGAAGCACTCACAGGATCGGCTCCTCTGTATTATACTAGAGTTACCTCACCTCTAGAGTTCGACACCTACGTGCCAGGGCCGACGTGACAGATATGGCATATATGTCCCTTTTATGGCCATATATGGAGATCTCTGTATTTGTCAGTCATATAGTCCCTTATATTCCCATGTATGGAGATCCCTGATGTCATGAGTATATGCCAAATTGCCCATATATGGGCATGCTGATATAGCTATTCATAGGGGTGGGCAATATGGCCAAAATATCATATCACGATTGTTGTGAGGCAGAATCACGATCCACGATCGTATCACAATTCATTTTTCATGTTGGTTTTTAGGATTATTTAAATTTTATTATGATATATATGATGATGCATTATATATACAATATACATGGTTTACTTGGTTATACTTGGTTTCCTGCATTTACTTTGAGTTGAGTTCCTGCGTTTGGGTCCAAAATACACCCGGGTTCCTGACACACACTAAGGCTAGCCTCTTACATATAGCCAGGCCGTAAAATATATAATGACAATAATGATGACTACAGAAGCATACCTTTGTCTCTTCTAGCTGCTTGTCTTTGGCACGGAGATGATCCTCATTGTCGGCCAACTGTTTGTTTACTTTCTTTAGCTATAATGGACATTGCAAACAAATGGAATAGATCATGTCAAACAGGATCAAAGCAAACATGCTCATACATTAGGTAAATAAATTAATTACATTACATCATTATATATTTGCATACATATAATTACATAAATTACACAAAGCTACATATAGCATTTGTTCATTTCAAATAGCATTCAGATACAAACTATTGAATTTAGTATTGCAAATACCCAGGGTTGGCAAAAAAAGAAATCAATTAGAATGGGATATAAGTATCTGACTGACACATCGTGATCACATGACTCCAGGGATAATGTATACCGATTTGTGTGAGCTTTGGACCCCCAGATCCCCCGCTTGGGGGGTGTGGTCAGTGCATGCAATCATACAGAGATATTAACTTTTAAGTAGGCCTGTCCCCGACTAAGGATTTGTATAGTCGAATCTGATTGCCGACTAATAGCCAATAGTCGACTGGCAGTCGACTAATGCAACACAAAAAAAGAATGTCGTTTTTTTTGCATGATTCGACTGAGATTGGCAGTCGAATCAGTCTGATTTGACTGCCTGACTCAGACACCCCTCGACTAATTAGTCGACTATTCGACTAATCGAGGTCAGGCCTACTTTTAAGTAATGAATGGTTATTATTAAAGATGGGTCCTACATTGCTTCAGTCATCAAATCAATTTATGTAGGCCTACTTTTAGCGTTTTAATGCAGGAAATTGTACCCATCATTCCTTGATTCTCACAGTCCAAATATTGTAATGTTTATTTTGTTACTGTTGACTCTGTTTTTGATCATTGTAATGCAGTCGGAGTCTGTTACTTCTGTGGAACAGTAAATAACAAATACTGTAAGCTTTGTTGTAAACCCCTTCCAGTGAAAGTGTATAATTAGTTAGGGAATTTTAGCAAAATATTTGGACCATCTGTGAAAAAATTTACTACCAATAGCTTTCTTCACCAATGTGTTCTTATAGGTGTCTAGAATCACCTCTCAAAAAGTGCAACCCCAAATCCTCGTGGAAAATCCTGGAGAGCCAATCAAAGTTAAGGAGCCCAGAGGGCTTGGGTGAAAAATATGAAAAGAAATAAAAGTCTTGTGAGGTGTCTAACTAGGGGTTTTCAGGGGTGCTGAATCCATTCCAACCATTATTTTTGAGTAAAAATGTCTCCCTGGCCATCTAATATTGGTATATTGGTTATTGTTAGTGTATAATCAGTGTATAATCAATGGTAGGGGATTGGGGTGTTGTTGAATTGATTCTATTTTGAAAAATAAAATAAGAAAATATTGCTAAACACTTGATAAGAGTGTACACCTACTGTGCACATGCTCAGTGGGATACACTGTCTGCATGTGGGGAAGGAGCGGGAGTGTTGCATCCTGGCAAATATGTCTGGACGATTTTAAGGTACGGTAGTTTATCTACTTTTTGGCATTTATTTTCCTCTGCTGGCAAAACTTTTGATTACTGTGAACACTTGTCTTTTAGTAGACAACATGGAAGAGGATTCTGTAGCTTGTGGCTTAAGGTGCTTCATCTGTGGTGGTCCTGAGACTGAGATTCAAAAGCTCTCAAAAGTCACCCAAAAAGGCTATGCACAGATGTTGTCTTATTCTGAGAGTGTGGATGATGCAGCATTAATCAGAAGACTACATGAGGACTGGAAAAACTGAGATGACCCCAAACTAAGATACCATTTGGAATGCAAAACCGAGCTATACAGTCGTGCAAGAGGTATATCCACTGGAAATCGTACGTTTTTTTCAATGTGATGAAAGTTGCCACTTGCAGATTTCAATCCTATTCTATGTTGTGAGTGACATCATAATTTAATAAAAACTTTAAACATAATCTATTCTTTAGAGCAAGATGAGCAAGACCAACGGCCAGACAGGAAGAAAAGACGCAGGGCATTGTCTGGGTCAAGTAGTTCAAGTGCTAGCTGGCACACTTGATCTACCATAATACTTGCATCCTTTGCAATGAAGGTATCAATGCTGGCACATTGAAAAGAAACCCTGGTAAGTCTTTTGTATGTAAGATTCAAATGAATTTTGATAATTGTTTTTCTTGCTCCTCATTGTAGGCTTCCACTCAAAGTAGAATAATTTAATCATGCACATACTGTATGTGGCTACCTTTTATCCAGACAGAGCTCGGCAGTTGTATCGTGCACCTGATAATGTCTACCAGGACCAACTGAAAGGAGTTTGATGCAGAGAGCAAAGCGACGAGGTGATGACTGGGGACTTGAAGTTGCTGGTCGCCTGGTGGCAGAAGAGGCAGTATATCATATTCGATGCAGAAGAGACTTTGAGAACCCTGTTACAAAGTCTGAGGTAACATTATATGGATACACAATACAGCTGTACAATACAATTCACATTTCTTATCCTGAGGGAAGAAATATAATTTCTAATAGTGAAACTTTTGATTTCAAAATAATTTATTCTGCAAGATTGATATGGGTCCAGGAATGAGGGGGACTAATAAAGGATAAGAAATGTGAGTTGTATTGTACAGCTGTATTGCGTATCCATATAATGTTACCTTAGACTTTGTAACAGAGTTCTCAAAGTCTCTTCTTCATCGAATATGATATACTGCCTCTTCTGCCACCAAATCTATAATACCAGACAGGCGACCAGCGACTTCACGTCCCCAGTCATCACCTCGTCGCTTTGCTTTCTGCATCAAACTCCTTTTCAGTTGGTCCTGGTAGACATTATCAGGTGCACGATACAACTGCCGAGCTCTGTCTGGATAAAAGGTAGCCACATACAGTATGTGCATGATTAAATTATTCTACTTTGAGTGGAAGCCTACAATGAGGAGCAAGAAAAACAATTATCAAAATTCATTTGAATCTTACATACAAAAGACTTACCAGGGTTTCTTTTCAATGTGCCAGCATTGATACCTTCATTGCAAAGGATGCAAGTATTATGGTAGATCAAGTGTGCCAGCTAGCACTTGAACTACTTGACCCAGACAATGCCCTGCGTCTTTTCTTCCTGTCTGGCCGTTGGTCTTGCTCATCTTGCTCTAAAGAATAGATTATGTTTAAAGTTTTTATTAAATTATGATGTCACTCACAACATAGAATAGGATTGAAATCTGCAAGTGGCAACTTTCATCACATTGAAAAAAACGTACGATTTCCAGTGGATATACCTCTTGCACGACTGTATAGCTCGGTTTTGCATTCCAAATGGTATCTTAGTTTGGGGTCATCTCAGTTTTTCCAGTCCTCATGTAGTCTTCTGATTAATGCTGCATCATCCACACTCTCAGAATAAGACAACATCTGTGCATAGCCTTTTTGGGTGACTTTTGAGAGCTTTTGAATCTCAGTCTCAGGACCACCACAGATGAAGCACCTTAAGCCACAAGCTACAGAATCCTCTTCCATGTTGTCTACTAAAAGACAAGTGTTCACAGTAATCAAAAGTTTTGCCAGCAGAGGAAAATAAATGCCAAAAAGTAGATAAACTACCGTACCTTAAAATCGTCCAGACATATTTGCCAGGATGCAACACTCCCGCTCCTTCCCCACATGCAGACAGTGTATCCCACTGAGCATGTGTACAGTAGGTGTACACTCTTATCAAGTGTTTAGCAATATTTTCTTATTTTATTTTTCAAAATAGAATCAATTCAACAACACCCCAATCCCCTACCATTGATTATACACTGATTATACACTAACAATAACCAATATACCAATATTAGATGGCCAGGGAGACATTTTTACTCAAAAATAATGGTTGGAATGGATTCAGCACCCCTGAAAACCCCTAGTTAGACACCTCACAAGACTTTTATTTCTTTTCATATTTTTCACCCAAGCCCTCTGGGCTCCTTAACTTTGATTGGCTCTCCAGGATTTTCCACGAGGATTTGGGGTTGCACTTTTTGAGAGGTGATTCTAGACACCTATAAGAACACATTGGTGAAGAAAGCTATTGGTAGTAAATTTTTTCACAGATGGTCCAAATATTTTGCTAAAATTCCCTAACTAAATGTTTATTTTGCAATGTTGACAATGCAATGTTATATATTGGTGTGTGGGTTGTGTGAGGGTACTGGGGGTGTGGCTAGTGGCCACGCCGCTAGCCACACTAAGGCTAGGCTAATTTTCCATTTACCTCCTTCATGGCATCTCCCAGCTGTTCTCTTTTGTGTTTTTTCTTTTTGGTTTTCTCTGCCTTTGAACAAAAAACACAGCTTAAATAAATTCACTGTCTACTGTAAATAAGAAAAATTTCCCCCCTTCAATGTTGCCTAGAACTGGAGAATTGATTGTTGGGGTCACGTGATCAGTGACATACGGCCGGTGTACTCTTTGGCCCGCCCTCTAGGCTGCCTTATTCACTCACTAGAATGGAAAATCTCACTTCCAGCTGGAACAGTGCGACTTGAATATAAAGTTAAGACTTGTTAAAGCATTTTCAGCCAATTGATTTCTATTATCTACAAGTACAACGTCTTGTGAAATGTGATATATAACCATATGCCATTATAAACTACTTCAAGTCGCACTGTTTCAGCTGGAAGTGAGATTCCCCATTCTAGTGAATGAGGCAGCCTAGAGGGCGGGCCAAAGAGTACACCGGACGCATGTTACTGATGCTTATTTTGTTACAACATATCCTCCTGTGCAATGGCAAATGGCTGATGTTGAACCAACTCCCAGCACCAAGCACCCCTTTCAGGTTTTTAAATATATAAGAAGAAAAGCACCACAGTACGACACGTAGGCTGTTTTCCATTTACCTCCTGCATGGCATCTCCCAGCTGTTTTCTTTTGTGTTTTTTCTTTTGTGTTTTCTCTGCCTTTGAACAAAAAACACAGCTTAAATAAATTCACTGTCTACTGGATATAAAACATGCTGTTAATCCTAGAATTGTACAAAATGCTATGGAGTACTTTCTCATGTTTTAGGACAAAACATAAAACAAAAATCAACAAGATTCCTTACATGGAGGAAAATATAACAACCATTATTCACACGTTCAGTCTTGAATGTTCCCCCATTTGGCTGTCACATGTGAATGACAGTTCTGGAGTTTTTTTTTCTTTTTTCATAGATATGTGATTAAGTTCTTCACACTAAGTTTACATGAACGAAGTGTGAGCAAGAAGATATTCAAATCAGGCTCATGGCTAAATAAGAGTGCAAAGCATTCATGCAGAAGAATAAATTGATCAACTGGTACGGATGGTTTATGTTTAGGACAATTTCTAAAGCCCCTTTATTAAAGCAGGACTTGTTACAAGAGTCACAGTGTTACATTGTCATCCACCACTATAATAAGAATAATAAGAATAATAATAAAAAGCATTTAAAAAAAAATCCACCTAAACTCTCTCTCTTTTTCTCTGTCTCTCTCTCTGTTTCTCTCTCTCTCTCTCTCTCTCTGCTCTCTCTCTGTCTGTCTGTCTGTCTGTCTGTCTCTCTCTCTCTCTATGCGTGTGTGTGTGTGTGTGTGTGTGTGTGTGTGTGTGTGTGTGTGTGTGTGTGTGCACTTTATTGTGCGCACGACTGTTCTCGCTAAACATGGCCACAGCGGGACGTCTGGTCAATGCATTTCAATGACAATGAGCGAGGAAAACCCTTTTTTTTCACGTGCACGACTGGAGTGTCTGTGTGCGGCCGGTGAGAGCGGCTGTGCACGCCCATTCATGCACGGCCGCACGTCACAATTCAATTCAAAGGAGCTTTATTTTTATTGCCAAACGTAATATACATACTGGGGACACGTAAAGAATGTAAGCATTGGCAGTAAATATGTTACGTATTTTGCGTCTTAACTTAATCTATGCATGTTTTCGTTGTGTGGTCATTACTTATCCATTGTACTTTTGCTAATGAGATCATGTTGTTCTATGGGAAGAGGGCACTACAGATGGGGCGGAACAAAAAAAGAACAAGACGGGTCAATAACAGTGTGGCTCGTATGTAGATCTGACATCATATTGATGATGAGGTCAGCCTTGCCCAAATACTGTATGGACTGACGGTGGGACATTGGCACGACATTCTGAATGTATTTTTCTGCACTTTGCATGATTCAATTTGTAGTGAGGCATTGTGTTGTAGGAAAAACAACCTCTGGTAGAGCTACAGACCCTCTCATAGGCGGCTAGCCTCACAGAGCCACAGTGTAAACTGTAAAACATTATGACTAGAGAAGCATACCATCTCTCGTAGCTCCTTGTGTTTGGCCTGGAGTTCCTCCTCAGTGCTTTGTAGATCGAGGGACAATATTTGGATTTCTAAATCCTTTTCCAGTCCCTATTACAGGATCAAAACAAACATGGACATACAGTACATTCATTCTACATAAAGGCTACATACAGACAGTGCAGCATTGGGTACAATTAAAATAGCGTTCAGATACATTTGGGTTTAGGATTGCATTTGAAATTAAACATTTTATTAACTCAACTCATACTCAAAGCAATACTTCATTTTACCTGTCCAAATAGATTTGTGACTAGATGCATACCATGTCTCGTAGCTTCATATGTGTGGCCAGGAACTGTCCCTTCAATGTACGGATGGTTTCATCCTTTTTCAGTCCCTATACAAGATCAACACAAACGTAAATGGACGTATAATATATAAATTCTACATAAAAGGTACATACAGTACAACATTTGGTACAAATAAAATGGCATTCAGATAGAGACAGAGTGCTGTGTTAGAATTCACAGGATAATATCAGCAACAATGTCATGAGATGTCGGAAGATCGTCTTCATGCCTTCAAAAACTTTGTATATCTCAGGTATGTGTGCTTGTATAGCTTTAGATATCGTTGCTGTCTGGCAGAAACCAGCTAACTCAATCTTTCAGCTTTTGCATTTTTTTTCCATAAATCAGTGGTATTGAACACCCTTTAAATCATTGTGTTGATAAAAAAAATCACACCCTGTGTGAAGTGGGCGGTGTCTTGCTAGCTAATCACAATACTGAATGGAGTCGATCAATCATGTACAAAAGATAAATACATTTATTGAAACACTCTTTATGATGGACAAAACCATAACTTGAAAAAAACCAATTTATGGTTTTTTTCAAGTTATGGTTGCTTATATAGGGCTATGCACATGTGTCATGTGACACTGGCCAATCACAGTCCTGAATAGATTGTGATTGGCCAATCACAGCGCAGGATAATTGTACAAATTTCCAAACCTCACTTTTAGGGGCGGTTTCACTGCCCAAGATATTTGTACATTTTTCCAAATCTCACTTATAGGGGCGGTTTCACCGCCCAAAAATATTGAACCAATGAAAAGTATTAAAAAGCGCTTCTGACAAAACCAGCTAACTCCATTGGATCCTCAAACTTTCTGCTAAACCAGCTAACTCTACCAAAGGGGGGTGGAGTTAGCTGGTTTTGCGGACTCCATGCTCCACTCCCTTTGACCTCCAACCTCATTGTGAGCTTTGAGGTCCATTCAGCTGTTCTTATCAATGATGGACAAAACCTCCTAACTCCTCTTTTTGTTTTGTTTTTGTCATTTCCTGAAAAATGTACATTTTGGAATTAGCTGGTTTCTGCCGGACAGCAGAGATATAGATGTTAGCAAGTGATGCAATGCTAGTGTGCAACCATATAGCCCACAGTGGCCATTCTCTAATCTTGCTTCAATCCTCCAGGTAAACACGCCTTGATCAATCACCATGGTAACCGCAGTCAACTCCTCCTTCTCACATGACAACTCCTCCTCCCTCGACTTATCTGCCATGGTAACTGATCACTAGCCTGGTATCCAGCCTGCTTCGCTACGTTCGGCGGACTTTTTTTTCTCTCTTCGCTTCTCAGTCTGGAAAGCCTCCTATCTCCAAGGGAGGCGGGACATGCCAAAAGCTTCGAAACCTACCGTGGCTTCTGATTGGTCTGTGGTGCGGGGCGGGACAAAAAAAAACAGTGTGATCGTTGTGATTCGTCATTCGTTTGAACAACATCCAATCAGCAACGACGTTGCCCAACGTAACATATGTAGTTCCAGTGTAGTTCTGCAAAACGAGTCAATAGGGTGCTCTCCAGACTGAGAAGCGAAGAGAGAAAAAAAAGTCCGCCGAACGTAGCGAAGCAGGCTGGATACCAGGCTAACTGATCACAGCTCCACCCATACTCCTCTCCATGACTTTGCTGCCATAGTAACTAATAGCTTTCCACCTGAACTCCTCCGCTTTCACCAATAAGTGAGGAGTACTGTATATACTGTATACCTACCAGGTCTACCTGTCACTAGTGCATTGTACTTCGTATCCCTCCCTCCCTCCCCTTTTCTTCTCTGATCTATCCCAGTTTTCAGGTTCCAGATGGGGTCTCGGAGTGATAGAGCGTGTCCAGACGACTACCAAGATGGACGCCTCTCTCTTAGGACCGCAGGCCAAATACTCAGGGTCCCTTACCCCCTTGGAGTCCCACACAGTCATGCCCTCCCTTCTCTCTCCCTCTCTCCATCCTCACCCTCGCCCTTCATCATCATCACCTCCACCCCCCTCATCCTCGCCCATTTTCCCCACCTCCTCATACTCACCCCTTCATTCGAACCTCCCCATCCTCACCCCCTTTCCCTCATCCCCTTCATCTCCACCCTCCTCTACCCCTCCTCTTCATCCATCCATCATTTATTCCTGACAGGTTCATCTCCTTTGCTAAATAAAAACCTTAAACGATGTATGGTTTGAAGGCATGGCCTGTACTAGTGAAACAATAAATGTGTGTGCTGAATCAGTCCAGTGGTTTCTGAGATTAGCTACAAACAGCTAGCCTCTTACAGAGCCACGGTGTAAAGAATTATGACTACAGATGCATACCATGTCTTGTAGATTCTTTTGTGTGGCCTGTAACTGTTCCGTCGATTTCCGGATGGTTTCATCCTTTTCTAGTCCCTATACAGGATCAAAACAAACATGGACGTACATAAATTCTACATAAAAGCTAGTAGGCTATACAGCACAAAATTTGGTACAAATAAAATAGCATTCAGATAGAGGCAGAGGGCCGTGAAGTTAGAAATTACACATTTCACTGAGAGCAACGATGTCATGACATGTCGGAGGATCGTCTGCAGGCCTTCAAAAACTGGTACAGTACAGGTATGTGTTTTTGTTTAGATTTAGCATATAGACGTTAGCAAGTGATGCAATGCTAGTGTGCCACCATATAGCCCAAAGTGGCCGGCCACAGCGCTCTTCAGAGCGGACACAGGTGGCTTTCACTGGCCGGTGCTTGTAGATCAGCGTAGATCTACAAGCACCGGCCAGTGAAAGCCACCTTAAATATATCACCGCAATATCACCGTTTTAAGCTTCCGGCTTAAAACGGCGATATTGCCCGAACTCTCGTACTGGGACGGGGGACGGCTCGTTGGGACGGCTCGTTGAATCCGGGATGACGATTCGCATCCGCGGAGGTCGAGAGACCGTCCTGTTTTCCTTGATTAGGTTATTTTGTTTAGGTTTATTGTTTACTGTGCAAACCAATGTGTGGCTAAAGAAGTTAAATTAGGCTATATAGTCCTACAGGTGGTTGGCTGGTCACGGGTCTAGGCTGTTTGGATCACTTTATTACAGTAGTTTATATGTTTTCATGTACTGTATGCCACAATCATAACAAAAATAGCATCAATATCATTGATTGAACTTCATTATTAGATCACTAACTAAACATCTGACCTATGGTGCAATTTGGCTGTCAAAGGTCAAGAACGAGAATTATCGTTGTAATAATTCACCTTAAAAAAAAGAGCGAAAAATACTTAAACTGTTTACGCATTCCACAATTCAGTAAAACATGTTTTAAGACAGTTTTAACATACTCTGTAATTTAAAAAATAATAATTTACTTCACAGAGTCTTTGAGGTTTATTGAATAATAAGATGAAAAGCACCACAGTACAACATGTAGGCTATTTCCTGTTTACTTACTGCATCTTCCAGCTGTTGTTTGTACTCTTTGAATTCCTCTTCCTTTTGGGTTTTCTCTGCCTTTGAACAAAAACACAGCTTGAAGTAAATTCACTGTCTACTGTATATACTTTGGTCAAACCTTCCACACTAATACGAGTTATAATGTCAGTCAGACAGACAGACAGACAGACAGACAGACACAGACGACCCTCTAAGGCTAGCCTCTTACGTAGCCAGGCCGTAAAATATAATGACAATAATGATGACTGCAGAAGCATACCTTTGTCTCTTCTAGCTCCTTGTCTTTGGCCCGGAAACGCTCCTCACGGTCAGCCAAATGTTTCATTACTTTCTTTAGCTATAAGGACATTGCAAACACATGTAACAGATCATGTCAAACAGGATCAAAGCAAACATATAGTATGTGAATAAATTACATTACATAATTATAATATAATTGCATAAATCTAATTACATAAATTACACAAGGCTACATACAGCATTTGGTCATTTAAAATATCATTCAGATAAACTATTGCATTTAGGATTGCAGGTTGGCTACCCAGGGCTGGCAAATTTTGAAGTCAATCATATTCAATTGTAATGGGATATAAAATATCTGACTGATACATCGTGATCAAATGACTCCAGGGATGATGTGTACCAATTTGTGTGAGTTTTTCTAGCTGGGCACAAATGTGCAGGGTATATATGGGGAGTTAGTTGCGTCATGAGCCAAGGAATCCAGGGGGAAACAAATGTACACCCTACGGTTCAAGAATCATAGATTAACACATTGTCATAAATAACTTCTGAACTGTTCATTGTAGAAAGATGAGAACTTTAAAGTTTGTCTCAAGGACATTGAGGTCATCTGGTAATGAGCCACCATGGCTCAACTTTGCACACCTTAAAATAAACTATGGCATCAACTGAAGCAGATATGATGGGATATACATGCGTTTCTTTTGTTACAACATATCCTGTGCAATGGCAAATGAAGGCTGATGGTGAACCAATTCAGCACCATGCACCCCTTTAAGGTTTTTTAAAAGATAAGATGAAAAGCATCATGTAGGCTATTTTCCATTTACCTCCTGCCTGGCATCACCCAGCTGTTTGAAAACACTTTCCTGTTGGAACAAAAAGTAAATGTACTGTCTACTGAATAACATGGCACTCTAGTTAGAATTGTTTCACTTGTGAGACAAAATGCTATGCAGTACGTACTTTCTCATGTTTTAGGATAAAATATCACAAAAAATCCACAAGATTCCTTACATGGAGGAAAACCATTAAGACTATTCACACGTTCAGTATCGTAAAATAACTTGAATGTTCCCCCATTTAGCTGTCGCATGTGAATGACAATTCTGGACTAATACAAAATATTTGTATTCATCTTTTTTGACAGGTGTGATTAACTTCTTGTCCATGTATGGAATTTATGGAAAGCATGTGAAAATAAAAAAAACAACTTCATACTTCCTAAAGGTTAATATGAGCATAAAATCAATATTTTAAATGTTTTTTTTGCATATGCATTCCATAGGGCTGGACTACACATGGACAAATGACATCATCAACTTGCGACGGGCATTGCCTCTCTTGAATAAAAGATGAACTGTTTCTAAAATAAACAAAATATTGAAGGCGTTTTACATTATAGAGGGCTATTATAATGTATTAAGGCATATTTGGCTTATTAGCCAGGGATCCTTTTAAGAGTCACAGTGTTACATTGTCATCCACCACTATAATAATAATAATAATAATTAACATAAAAAAATACCTTTCCACCAATTATATACTCTCTCTCTCTCTATCTCTCTCTGTCTGTCTGTCTCTCTTTGTCTGTCTGTCTCTCTTTCTCTATGTCTGTCTTTCTCTATGCGCACGCGCGTGCGTGTGTGTGTGCGTGAGTGCGTGCGTGCGTGCGTGCGTGTGTGTGTGTGTGTGTGTGTGCGCGCATTATTGTGTGTGCGACTGTTCTCGCTAAATATGGTCAATATATATATATATGTTTCAATAATGCCGCAAGGACAACCCTTTTTCTCACACTTGAGCGCCGGGCGCCGACCTTACTTAATCTATGCACATTTTTGTTGGTCATTACGTTATCCATTGTACGTTTGCTAATGAGATCGTGTTCTATGGGAAGAGGGCACTACAGAATGGGTGGAACAAAAAAAGAACAAGACGGGTCAATAACAATGTGGCTCGTATGTAGATCTGACATCATATTGATGATGTCTGTATGGACTGACAGTGGGACGTTGGCGCGACATTCTGAATGTTTCTGTTTGCATGATTCAGTTTGTAGTGAGGCATGTCTCTGGTAGAGCTATGCCGTAATGATGATTTCATCTACTTTTATCATTTCTTTCTGCCATATCGATGATTCATGAATCATGATGTCAGTCATCCCCAAATTTGGGCAATTCAGCCTGATCGAAGCCCCTTTGACTTCCATTATGAAATAACTATAATAATATTACAATAAATATGAAAACACACACACACACACACACACACACACACACACACACACACACACACACACACACACACACACACACACACACACACACACACACACACACACACACACACACACACACACACCTGTTTAGCCGCAGTGCACTTGTGTTTGGCCCTTGTCTTTTTTCGCTTCTCATTGCTGGCCCGGAGTTCCTCCTTACAAAGGTGTAGAGAACTGGAAAACTTTTGGATGGTTTCATCTTTTTCCATTCCCTATAACAGGATCAAAACAAACATGGCCATAAAGTGTGAATGAAATGTACAATACATTCATTCTACATAAAGGCTACATACAGTGCAGCATTTGTTCAGATACAATTGGGTTTAGGATTGCATTTGAAATTAAACATTTTAGTAACCCAATTCATACTCAAAGCAATACTTTTATACCTGTCCAAATCCAAGACCCATTCCATTTAATATAATATATTTTTCTTCCACATAGCAGACAATTGGACTCGAGTCATAGTGACTCGACTCGAGTCTGACTCGAGTCGCATATTTGACGACTTGCGACTCGACTCGGACTTTGAAGGTAAAGACTTGCGACTCGACTCGGACTTGGAAGGTAAAAGACCAACGAGACTTGAGACTCGACTCGGACTTGCTAGCCAATGACTCCCGACTCGACTCGACTCGAGACAAGATGACTCTAATGACTCGTTTTGTTTTTTCCCCTATGAATGATCTGTGTGTGAAATGCGCTCACTCTACCGCAAATGCCTCTCTCTCTTCATACAACCCCATGCTCACTCTACCGCAAATGTGCTCTCTCTCTTTATATAAACACATGCTCACTCTACCGCAAATGCGCTATCTCTCTTAATACAACCCCATGCTCACTCTACCGCAAATGTCCTCTCTCTCTTTATATAAACCCATGCTCACTCTACCGCAAATGCGCAATCTCTCTTCATACAAATCCATGCTCACTCTACCACAAACGCCACCACCGCTCCCAGCGGGGTCATTTTGATTCTATGACGGCTGCCGTCTAGTTATCATCAGTGCCAGTGTTGTGAGGAAAAACAAGCAACCAGGTCTAGGAAAACCAGCCCAAAAGAAGCGAGTCAAGCGAAAATAGCAGATCTACAAGCTCACAACGCCTGGCGATGCAACTAGTTCGTGTTTTGTTTATGACCCCAGCCACCCCAACAACAACAGTAGCACCAGCCAGCGAGATATACGTACTTGTAAACATGAAAGTCACTCACCACTGTCGAATTTACTTTATCCATGGTAACAGCAATAAAGTCTTAGTCCGTTTTTTGGTGCGCAACACAACCCTCGTTTAAGTGAATTGCTTTCACCTGCTGCTGCTGTGCAGAGTGTGCGCTATAGGGCATATCTCCGCCAAGCCAGGGTGACCTACCCAGGCTCATGAAATTCATATGCAGGCATAGT
Source organism: Gymnoscopelus braueri (assembly GCF_963280865.1). NCBI lineage: Eukaryota > Metazoa > Chordata > Actinopteri > Myctophiformes > Myctophidae > Gymnoscopelus > Gymnoscopelus braueri. The sequence continues at coordinate 53,292,504 of NC_137605.1, forward strand.
AGCCAATTAGAATGAAATCTGCAAAAACGGACTCATACTGATACAGAACCATATATTGGCTATTTATTATGGCTGTCGGGTGGAAATCTTGTATGTTCCTTTTTCATTATTATTTAAAAACAATTTGAAATCGTGAAAATAGCCAATCTACAAGCTGTAATTATTTAATAATTAAGAAATACTATATTTTAAAGACTGAAACATCAACTAAAGTCAATATTAGAGCAAGTTCATTCACATTTCATTTGAATGAAAATAACTTGTGGGTAAAATTCATTCTGTGAATCTAATGTGATTAATGTGAGCCCTACTTCAGTCAGTGAAGTCCAGGGCTGAATGTGACATATTGAGACCTATATAACTAAATATTGGTCATTTGCCAACACATTATTTTGTGAAATAAATGGGTTATATTTCACAGATAGTTATACTATTCTTATAATATATTAAAATACAATCATCCTTAACCTTCAAGTTAAATGCATTATTGACTTGCCCACAACAGAAAGACTTGGGACTCGACTTGGACTTGGGACCAAATGACTTGGGACTCGACTTGGACTCGGACCGGAGGGTTGGATTGACTTGGGACTCGACTTGGACTTGGGACCAAATGACTTGGGACTCGACTTGGGACTCGGACCTGAGGGTTGGATTGACTTGGGACTCGACTTGGACTTGGGACCAAATGACTTGGGACTCGACTTGGACTTGGGACCAAACGACTTGGGACTCGACTTGGACTTGGGACCAAATGACTTGGGACTCGACTTGGACTCGGACCGGAGCGACTTGAACAATTGTCTGCCACATAGTCTGAAGAGTTCAGTGTATGTACAGTATGTATGTATTTTTTGGGGTATATATTTTTTTCACAGATGTGCTATTATAGGCTAGTGACAATGGCTCCAAAAAATTGGGGTACCCCTCCCGGAGGTAGGACCAAACACAACATGTTTTTTCCTCATCTCTAAGGCCTCCCATACATGAAATGGATTGTTGTATAAAAATATTTTACTGCAAAAGTGGTGAAATTGATATATAAAGTTATACACCCCAAACTAAAGATAAAGCCTGTCCGTCTGGGGGTTGAGGCATATAAACTCATGTAGATTCACAATGGAAGCTCTGATAGGTTTAAAACTTGGCATACTTGAAGCCTGGACTTCCTTCTACATTCTAGAAAAGACCAAATGTCAATATCTGAATGTAAATAGGAGATAGTAATTTGAACACATCCTGCTAACATAATTGGCTGCCACACTCATGGAGTGTACACGAGTGTATGAGGCTCATGGCCGAGCAAACACATGGCCCAACTAACTCCACATTTTCCCCCAAAATTCCTCAATATTCTGCCTGTGTTTACAGCTGCTTCCCATACCGCTACTGTACTTGCAGGATGTACAATCAATAACAAACGCATTATGCCCCAATACTTATGCAAATCACTTCGCCAGCTGCAATTTACTTCCTGAGGGTTCTTTTAACAGCCAATCATCATCATCTGCCACAAAACCTCAGCACCTTCGTTCCCCTGCAGAGCACACAGAAACAAGCGCTGCCTTGGTCTATGCAGCTCCCCCCCCTCCCCCCCAGTACAGTACAGACCGTACAGTACCGTACAGTACAGTACAGGTACAGTACAGTACAGTACAGTACAGTACAGTACAGGTACAGGTAGAGGTAGAGGTACAGGACAGTACAGTACAGTACAGACCGTACAGTACAGTACAGTACAGTACAGTACAGTACAGTACAGTACAGGTACAGGTAGAGGTACAGGACAGTACAGCACAGTACAGACCGTACAGTACAGTACAGTACAGTACAGTACAGTACAGTACAGTACAGTACAGATAGAGGTACAGGACAGTACAGTACAGACCGTACAGTACAGTACAGTACAGTACAGTACAGTACAGTACGTACAGTACAGTACAGGTAGAGGTACAGGACAGTACAGTACCGTACAGTACAGGTACAGTACAGGTACAGTACAGTACAGTACAGTACAGTTACAGTACAGTACAGTACAGTACAGCTACAGTACAGTACAGTACAGTACAGTACAGTACAGGTACAGGTACAGTACAGTACGTACAGTACAAGTACAGGTACAGTACATACAGTACAGTACAGGTACAGTACAGGTACAGTACGTGCAGGTACAGTACAGTACGTACAGGTACAGGTACAGTACAGGTACAGTACAGTGCAGTACGTGCAGGTACAGTACTGGTACAGTACAGGTACAGTAAAGGTACAGTACGTACAGTACAGTACAGTACAGTAGATTATGTACAGTACAGGTACAGTACAGTACGTACAGTACGTACAGTACGTACAGTACAGGTACAGTACAGTACAGGTACAGGTACAGTACAGGTACAGTACAGTGCAGTACGTGCAGGTACAGTACAGGTACAGTAAAGGTACAGTACAGTACAGTACAGTACAGTACAGTACAGTACAGTACAGTACGTACAGTACAGGTACAGTACAGTACCTACAGTACAGTACGTACAGTACGTACAGTACAGTACAGTACGTACAGTACAGTGCAGGTACAGTACAGTACAGTACAGTACAGGTACAGTACAGTACGTACAGTACAATGCATGTACAGTACAGTACGTACAGTACAGGTACAGTACATACAGTACAGTGCAGGTACAGTACAGTACGTACAGTACAGGTACAGTACAGTACGTACAGTACAGGTACAGTACAGGTACAGTACGTACAGTACAGTACAGTACAGTACAGTACGTACAGTACAGGTACAGTACAGTGCAGGTACAGTACAGTACAGTACAGTACGTACAGTACAGGTACAGTACAGTACGTACAGTACAGGTACAGTACAGTACAGTACAGTACGTACAGTACGTACAGTACAGTGCAGGTACAGTACAGTACGTACAGTACAGGTACAGTACAGTACAGGTACAGTACAGTACAGGTACAGTACAGTACAGTACGTACAGTACAGGTACAGTACAGTACGTACAGTACAGGTACAGTACAGTACAGTACAGTACGTACAGTACAGTACGTACAGTACAGTGCAGTATGTACAGTACAGTGCAGGTACAGTACAGTACAGGTACAGTACAGTACAGTACAGTACAGTACAGTACAGTACAAGTACAAGTACAGTACGTACAGTACAGGTACAGTACAAGTACAAGTACAATTACAGTACAGTACGTACAGTACAGCACAGTACAGTACGTACTGTACTGTACATACAGTATTTACACAATACTACCTACATAGGAAAATAAAGTCTCTTCTTCACCAGATGCAATTTAAACACTGTGATGCCTGCTCAGAGTCATATTGTGTCTAACATACACATCTCCTCTCTCATCTCAGCTGTACCTGGGCCCTAGGTGTATTCCAATCAACCAGAGTGCAGTGGCCATCACTCCAAATGTTGTGACGTCAGGGCTCTCAATACTGCACATTGGGGGAGGAGGAGGGGTGCAGGGCGGGCGCACAGATCGCTGTGTGGGCGCAGGTGCTATGTGGACGCGGGCGATAGAGCTGAGGCCGCGCGCAGCGTGGACGAAGTTCTAGTACTTACAATAGGCGGAAATATAAATCTAAAGAATTTTTTTCTTTACTTTGTAGTGAATCTGACATGGATTGTCATAGCAAGACATATTATATATTATGTCTTGTTGGAAAGGTGTGGTTCTACTGAATCCAGCAATACCAATTATGCAAAAGTAGCTTTAATACTCATGGAGCTATGCCACTAAACGTATATGGTGTCCCAAATGGGGAAAACATGAAACTATCTATAATCTACAGTATCACACAGATTATTTTTATTTATTTGATGCTTAAAGTTATCCTCATAACAGCAAGTCATTCAGTTATGTAGAGTTTATACAATTTAACATATTTGGTTACAGTAAAGTTATACTACAGTATTGGGCTCCACCTGCTCTATCTTATTGCCTACATGGGCTTCTTCATAAACTGACAGGTAAATCATTGCAAATATTTTGGAATGTGAAAAGATGAGAAGGACCTTGCCAAATCAAGTAGTTAAAAGGTAGGGTAAGTGATTTTGTTCTGATAGTACTCTATAGTGTCCTGTCCATATAAGGAGTCTCCCATGTCTCTCCGGCTCTTTATTAAACAGAAAATGCATTTACAGTGCTCTCTCCTGATTGGCTCAAATGTAATCACCTACCTGAAAATGTACTATATTCTGTTTACTAAAGAGCTGGAGAGGCCCTGTGACCGAACAAACACTCTGTACAGTACAGTACAGTACAGATAGAGGTACAGGACAGTACAGTACAGACCGTACAGTACAGTACAGTACAGTACAGTACAGTACAGTACGTACAGTACAGTACAGTACAGGTAGAGGTACAGGACAGTACAGTACCGTACAGTACAGGTACAGTACATACCTGCACCAGTCTCCTCAAGAAGACTGAGTAGGGTTGATACAACATTGTTTACATACAAAAAGATTGTTTCATTTGTGGAAAGGCCAGTACAAGACCAGAACATCTGACAACCATTATGACTGGTACAGGTAAGAGTACCAGAGACAAGGTCCATCATGTAGCATCAGAATGATTGATGAAGTTGTACATCATCGGGTGCTCTCGTATGCAGATCTCTTTGAGTATGATGCCAAATATCATAAAACCTGCCTTAAACACTACATCTCTAAACGAAATATAGCAGCTTCCAGATGATAAAAGAAAAAGAACAGCAGACCAGTATCTATAACAAAGCCTTTATTAAGCTCACTGAAGTCATTGACAAAAATGTTTTCTCTAAAATAATTAAAGTGATGACACTAAACTAAGAGTTATGATGACATACTGAAGACACTGAGGTCTGAGGTAGAAGATGAGATGTGCCAACACACAAAATGAAGATCCTGGCAACTGAAGGAAAAGCTCATACAGCATTACAATTTGTAGAACGAGCTGGAAAGTCTTATGTGGTATGCTCTGAAGGTGTACCCATGGTACAGTATGCAATAAGAGAAGCTGCACATCTCCAAGAAAAAACAGAAGAGACAGAAGACTGTGAAACACAACAGCCAAGTCAAGATCTCTTTGAGAGGCAAATACTACAAGAGCTGCAGATACAGTATGTTGAGAAAAAGCATGGACCAGTGTGTTTAGTACAGTATGTCGTCATAACTCTCAGTCAAGAAGTTTTGTGTCATCACTTTAATTTCTTCAGAGAAAACAGTTTTGTCAATGACTTCAGTGAGCTTAATAAAAACTTCTCTATCAAAGATACTGGTATGGTGTTCTGATTATTTTATTTTATTTTTGTCTGGCAGCTGCATTTTGTTTAAAGATGTCGTGTTTTAAGGCAGCTTTATGATATCTGGCATCATACACAATGAGATACGGGTATGAGAGCAACCGATGATATACAACTTCATCAACCTTTCTGATGCTGCATGATGGACCAATTGTCTCTGGTACTCTTACCTGTACCAGTAATAATAGCTGTCAGATGTTCTGGTCTTGTTCTGGCCTTCCCACACATGAAACAATCTTTCCATGATAACAATGTTGTAAGATCCCTACTCAGTCTTCTTGATGAGATGGTGCAGGTATTGTTTGATCTACAATACATGATACATGATAAGATATACTACCTTTATTTTTGAAGGAAAGTATGTAATCTGTATATAAAGACAGGGTTTTATGAACATCATCGTCTGTCTGGGCTTTTTGACATTATGGATCTTGCTTCTTTACTTTGTCTAAATGTTTACCACAGATGATACAACAATTTGGATCCAACGTTTGTTCATCACACTACATTCTGTAAAAATCCTAACCCAAAAGTTAGAAAAAGGTTACTGTTAGGCTCTACAGTAGCCATATTGTTGCCAGTGATAGTTAATTAAGGCTCTGTTCCATTCTGGTGAAACAAAGTCAGGGTGCTGCTATTGCCAATGTAGGCCACTGGACAGGCTCTGTTACACTAAATGGAACTTTAAAGAAATAGTTCACCCGCAAAATGACAGTTTTGTGTGTAATTGAGTAATGTTTTGGGTGAACTACTCCTTTAAGCTAGGTCACTCTCCAGCTAGCTAATTAGCTACTTCATTTAGCAAGGTCCTTCTGATCTTTTCACATTTCAAAATATTTGCAATGATACCTGTCCGTTTATGAAGAAACCCATAGGCAATAAGATACAGATAGAGCAGTAGTACAGTAGTAAAACTTGACTGTAACCAAATATGTTACATGATATAAACTCTACAGAATTGATGTTATGAGGATAACTTTGAGCATCAAATGGTTGGAGCTTGGCTTTCCTCAGCCAGATTTGCTAAATAATTGTTAGTAGTTCTACTGTAGGCCTGCATTTTTCTCTGCATTGTTGAAGTTGCATATATTTTATAAATATTTTAACAATTTCACATTTTCTCAAGTTTGGGACATTTCATACATTTTAGAGACTTCTTCACTAAGTGAATGTGTTAATATTTTTCCACCCTTGATAAGTGAATTGAAAATAAAACTAATCTGTGTGATACTGTAGATTTCATTAGGACTGTTTCATGTTCTCCCCATTTGGGGCACCATATACGTTTAGTGGCATAGCTCCATGAGTATTAAGTATTAAATTCAGTAGAACCACACCTTTCCAACAAGACATCATACGTCCTGCTATGACAATCCATATCAGATTCACTACAAAGTAAAGAAAAAATGTATTTAGATTTATATTTCCGCCTATTGTAAGTATGTGTTCAAATGACTGTATCTCCTAGTTACATTCAGATATTGACATTTGGTGTTTTCTAGAATGTAGAAGGAAGTCCTGGCCAAGTATGCCAAGTTTTAAACCTATCAGAGCTTCCATTGTGAATCTACATGAGTTTATATGCCTCAACCCCCAGACGGCCAGGCTTTATCTTTAGTTTGGGGTGTATAACTTTATATATCAATTTCACCACTTTTGCTGTAAAGTATTTTTATACAACAATCCATTTCATGTATGGGAGGCCTTAGAGATGAGGAAAAACTATGTTGTGTTTGGTCCTACCTCCGGGAGGGGTATCTCGAAAACTAAAGCCCTTTTTGGCTGTTTGTCACAGGCCTAATAGTCCTGCTAAGGACTACAGAATGGGGGGGAACAAAAAAGAACAAGACGGGTCAATAACATTGTGTCTCCACTCGTATGTAGATCTGACATTATATTGATGACGTCAGTCTTGCCCAAATACTGTATGGACTGACGGTGGGACGTTGGCACGACGTTCTGAATGAATTGTTCTGCACTTTGGATGATTCAATTTGTAATGAGGCATTGTAGGAAAAACTGGTAGAGCTAGACCTCAGATCGCTAGCCTCTTACAGAGCCACAGCGTAAAACATTATAGCATCATACCAAGTCTTGTAGCTCCCAGAGTTTCTCCTGATGGCATTGTAGATCATGGGACAACATTTGGATGGTTTTATCCTTTTCCAGTCCCTAGCAGGATCAAAACAAGCATGGACATACAGCATGTACATTCATTCTACATGAAGGCTACATACAGTACAACATGGTACAATTACAATTAAAATAGCATTCAGATACAAACAATTGTTACAATTACAAATGTATGTAATATGTATGTATGTATGTATGTATGTATGTATGTATGTATGTATGTATGTATGTATGTATGTAATTACGTATGTAATTACGTATGTATGTATGTATGTATGTATGTATGTATGTATGTATGTATGTATGTCACAATACACTAACATCAATAACACCACAAGAACATGTATTTAATAAAAAACGCAAAATCAAGTCAAAAAGTCAAGGTCAAGAAGATGAATTAATGATTAAAACATTGTCATAAATCTATACTTCTGAACTGGTCATTGTAGAAAGATGAGACTGATTACATTTGAAAGCTTGTGTCAAGGACATCTGTAAAGAACCACGGCTGAACTATGAAAACCTTAAAAATCATATTTGAAATAAACTGCATCATCTGAAGCAGATATATGTTGGCATAAACATGCACTTATTTTCAGTGGAGGCTGGTGCATTTTTCTCCAGGGGAGGGGCTATACCAAAAACCAAGCCAACATGTACTAGATAAGGATAATGAAAAGGCTTTCTTTGTATTTGCTGAATGCAATTCATTTGAGTGTGAAAGACAGACAAATGAAGGCTGATGGTGAACCAACTCACTTACAGACCCATTTTTTCAAGATAAGATTTTCACACACACACACGCACACGCACACGCACACACATAGAAGGCTATATAGCCTTTTACAGAGCCACAGTGTAAAATAATATGACTAACAGCATACCATCACTTGTAGCTTCTGGTGTTTGGCCCAGAGTTTGCCTACAGAGCGGGGGAAATTTTGGAGGAAAAAATCCTTTCCCCGTCCCTATAACAGGATCAAAACAAACATGGGACATATATGTACATTAATTTTACATAAAGGCTAAAGGTGGGCCTCCTTTTCGTGCGCTCTCTTTATTGATGGGCATTTCAAACAAATGGTTATGATCTCCAACAGGATCAAAACAAACATGGACACATAGTATGCACAGTACATAACTTCTACATTAAGGCTACATAGACATACAACATTTGGTACAATTCAAATTGCATTCACGTACAAACTATTGGGTTTAGGACTACCATACTAAATATTTCAGTTTAGCTGTCCTATTCCAAGTCCCTGACCATTTATATATTGTTGACCAAATAGTCGAGTCACTTTTATTTTATTGTAGACCACTTTATTACAGTAATTGGTCTCCTTTTTTTCCCCAGAAGAAGAATCAGAATCATCTTTCTGATTCTGAATCACCTCTTTATCTTTTATATATCAGGCTATCATACTCACCCTAGCCTTAAATAAAGACTCTCGTAGATGTACTTTTACATTTTTTATCTCTACGAGAGTCCCTTAGCTACCAACCCCCCAGTTGCCTTGGAATGTCAGCTCCAAAGCCCGTACATACTGTACCGGATGGATGCCATGATATGATTTATTTGTTATTTTTTCCCCTGGCTCCCCAGTCCCCCACTCTCTTATTTTGTTTCTTTCTCTTTGTGGAAACAACAAAAACTAAGGAACTTGCACAAAAACGAATTTCACCCACTGTTGTTTTACACCTGTAAAACATGTGATGTGACAATAAAGATGATTCTGATTCTTCTTCTGGGGAAAAAAAGGTCTCAATAGAACAGGGAGACCAAATACAACCACCCTAATTGTATAAGTTATATAGCTTAGAATTAACATACTCTAGGCTACTATACATACAGATTGGACAAAATAAAAATGTATTCACAAAAAAAGTTACATACAGTAATGCAGCTTTTAGCTTCAACATTCGATTTCACGGTCATATTTTTTACTTGAAAATAGTCATAGAGTTTAACAACTGTAAAATCGATACATTTTACGCAGAAGGGGGACATCAGCCCTCAAGGCTTGCCCCTTCTGCTACATTTTACGTGGAAAAGTAATACAAACATTAACCAAAGCAAGCGGAAGAACCGATTTATTACCTCCTGGTAGAAAAAGCTGTCCTCTTGGGCTGCAGAAAAATCCGATCCAATATCCATTTCACTCATTATCTCTATTAGAGACAGCTTATTGTCACAGACACTATTATCTTTGTTTGAAATTCTGCTGATTACTGTTTTATAATTTTACTACTTTTAAAGTAGTTGACTGCCGTGCATACTGTAACTGTCCGCCCGCTCGGCCGCTGAACATGTGTGACGGTCGGGGGATGGCTCTTCTCTTCGCAGATAAGAGAGGCTGGGAAGCGTGTGTACAACAATATTACACGGCTGGCAACGAGGCTAGGCCTAGGGGGATGGTCAGCAGGCTAAAAAGGGATAGTTCACCCAAAAAACTATATCTCTATCATACATAGTATACTCATAGCCTGGTATTGCCAGACTGACATTCCTCCACCGTGGAGGAACGTGTGAGTGTGAATCCACTCATCAGTCTGGCAATACCACCATACACCAGGCTATCATACTCACCTTAGCTTTAGATAAAGACTCTCGTAAATGTATTTGATCGATTTTGATTTTTTATTATCTCTACGAGAGTCTTAGCTACCACCCCCCCCATATTGCCCTGGAATGTCAGCTCCAAAGCCCGTACTTCTCCAAACATGTACACATGCAAAATATAAGGTGCTTACCCGCGTGCCCCAAATGTTAACTCAGTGTATGTGTGTTTGGGAAATGTATTAGTCCATATTTTCAATAAAGAAGTTTTTGAATCCCGTCTGTGGCTGAACGCCGCCCCCCCCCCCTGTTTACATTGAGTGTAATTCCGGCGTTCACCGAATACGCTCCGTAATTACCGCCTATTGGGAACCTCCGACAGAATCGGCCACAGACGGGATTAAAACACTTCTTTATTGACCAATATGGACTAATACATTGCACAAATACTCCGGACACCTAGTTAACATTTTGGGCAAGCGGGTAAGCACCTTATATTTAGCATTTGTACATATCTGCTATTTTCAAATGATTTTCATACTTTGTATACATTTGAAAACTTGTGAAATGGGACATTCTGCATAATGAGTACTTTCTACTTTTGGTACTTTAAGTACATATTGACACCAATACTTTTGTACTTTTGCTCAAGTAAATACCGGACTTTTACTTGTAATAGAGTATTTCTACATTGCGTTATTGACCTTTACTGAAGTAAAATAATGACGCAGCTGGGTGCTCCTCAAATAATGGGGTACTTTTTCCACCACTACTCGCGAGAATAGATGCAGCGCCAAATCGCGCCAATCGCGCTGGTTCGTTGATGGGAGCGAATGTTTATTGTCACGCACTCTCTCCGTCAGGCGGGCTCTGCTATGATGATGATGATTGGGGCAAAGGGAAGGGAGCGCTTGTTTTGGGACAAGCCCCGCCCGCCAGGATACAAACAATCACTCTGGGTTCTGCATGTCGCTGAGTCTGTTTACACACACTGCATGATGGAGAGCACCGAAGCGTGAGTCTTCTGTCTTATCATTTTCATATTGTGTGTTTTGTTCACATTTATATATGTTATGTATATATATATATATATATATATATAAAAGAGAAAAGAAAAAACACCCAAAACAAAGCAAGCATTATTTAACCCGTAACCGATCTGCAGGAAAGAGCTGTGTGGCTAGTTAGCATGTAGGCTAACAACATGCTAAGTGGCTTCATACCTTCATACTCGTCTTGGTCAGTCTTTAACCATAAGGTTGCTAGTCGGGTTTGTTATTAATGTTTACACACTACACGCAGTCAGTAGACTATAGAAACTGTGAGGTTAGTTTAGCCACCAAGACAAATAACGTTGTGAGTTTGCAGCCATGGCTTGGCAGTGTTTTCAAGTTATATATTATTGATGTATATGCATATATTTTCATTTTAAACACTTCCTGTCTGTCTGTCTGGTTGGTTTATAATTTGAACAAAAAAACAACAACAACTGCATCTGTCTAAATCAGCTTAAACAGAGACATGTTGCTGTGTACTGTCTGAATGGATGGTGTGTCTAATGTACTGTCAGAAATGTTGTGTCTACTTGTATAGTTACTGTCTGTCTGAATAGATGTTGTGTGCAATGTACTGTCAGAATAGAAATGTGTCTACTTGTATAGTTACTTTATGTCCGAATGGTCGGAATGGATGTTGTGTCTAATGTATAGTCACTGTCAGAATGGATGTTGTATTAATATTTAATTAAGACGGAATGCACCTGCCCGAACGTTTTATTTACTGGGCAAACGTTAGTGTCAACATAACACAAAAGAGAAAAAACATTAAATTACTTAACACTGTTAGTGCTGTCAAGCAAGTCTATGAAGCCACCTAAGAGAAAACAAGTTTAATCTGCAACACAATTTTATACAATATGTAGCGGGGGTCCCTGGCTGCTTCATCTCTCTCTCTCAGCTAAGGGGTCCTTGGTCTGAAAAACAATGAAGACCCCTGGTCTAATGTATATACCTACTGTCTGAATGGATGTTGTTAGCCCTAGAATGTCTGTGATCTTTCATGTATTCCAAATACACAGTCATAGATCACCCTCGCCGACGCGCTGTGTAGTGACCATCTGCGCGGCCGTAAAAGTGCTCTAAACTCTGTCTGTACTCACCCAATAATTAATTCCTAAGACTTGGAGTCATAAATTGTCCTCTAGTTTCATATCCATTTGAAAGTTCTGCCAGAAAACGTGTGTTTAGTCAAATATCTCCACTTTTCCACGAGCTGCACACGGACGACTTTCTGTACGGGGCGAGGGGCCTGGAATGATTGCAGGACCGAATTTACCCAAACATCCTCTTGTCATCACAAACGTCATAACAAATTGACACAGGGAAGCACAAACGAATGGGGAACACAATTGACAGGTGCTTGTGATTGGTGCGGGGTAATGAATCACATCACCTGCCAATTGTGTGTCCCAAACATTTGTGCGTCCTAAAGGAAGTTTACATATATTCAGTCCTGCAATCATTCCAGGCCCCTCGCCCCGTACAGAAAGTCGTCCGTGTGCAGCTCGTGGAAAAGTGGAGATATTTGACTAAACACACGTTTTCTGGCAGAACTTTCAAATGGATATGAAACTAGAGGACAATTTATGACTCCAAGTCTTAGGAATTAATTATTGGGTGAGTACAGACGGAGTTTAGAGCACTTTTACGGCCACGCAGATGGTCACTACACAGCGCGTCGGCGAGGGTGATCTATGACTGTGTATTTGAAATACATGAAATGTATGTAAGATCACAGACATTCTAGGGCTAGGATGTTGTGTGCAATGTACTGTCAGAATAGAAATGTGTCTACTTGTATAGTTACTTTATGTCGGAATGGATGTTGTGTCTAATTTATAGTCACTGTCAGAATGGATGTTGTATTAATATTTAATTAAGACGGAATGCACCTGCCCGAATGTTTTATTTACTTGCCACGGGCAGTTGGGCAACCGTTAGTGTCAACATAACACAAAAGAGAAAAAAACATTAAATTACTTAACACTGTTAGTGCTGTCAAGCAAGTCTATGAAGCCACCTAAGAGAAAACAAGTTTAATCTGCAACACAATTTTATACAATATGTAGCGGGGGTCCCTGGCTGCTTCATCTCTCTCTCAGCTAAGGGGTCCTTGGTCTGAATGGATGTCATGTCTACTATAATGTGAATGGATACACAACATCAATCTCTCTCTCTCTCTCTCTCTCTCACTCACTCACTCACTCACTCACTCACTCACTCACTCACAGGATGGAGGTGGAGGGCTGGGACTCGGACCTGGAGGAGGACTTAGGCGTGTCTCTGGATGAGTTGAGGAAGCTGATAGAGGAGGCGGTGGAGAAGAGCGAGGTGGTGCAGCAGAAGAGAAAACAGCTGGACGAACTCCGCCACTGGGTGGATGTGAAGGAAGAGGAGCACGCCAAAGCCGAGAAACTCCTGGACACCACCCAGCAGTGAGAATAAACTCCATTCATTCATCCTCACCATTAATTCATCAATTCACAGAGTCATTCACTCACTCATTCATTCAACAAATCAACCAGACACTCAACTAATTTATTACCACAGCCATGCATGGCAGGCTGTTGTCATCAGTCCTCTCTGTGTCACTATCTGCAAAATAACTTGAGAATGGATGGGCAATGTGAAGGGAAGACTGAATCACTTTTACTTACAACGCGACGCAATGTGTTGTGAATTTATAGATTGGCTATTTTCTGCTAACATTATTTATTGTAGAGCAAAAACAGGAGGGGGCTAATATATAGAGTTTACTGTAAGTGTTTAACCCATTTAGACCTGAAGATGACTCTAAAAACGCCTTGTAAATCCTAAAGCCTTGTTTATACTTATATGCTCACAGAGCGTCTCATTCGAGACGCGCTGTGAGCTTGCAGATCTGCTATTTTTGGCGTCCAACTCCGTCATATGGTGAAGGTGAAGTATAAATGGCGCTTGTTAGAGTTTCAGAAATGAATGACGTAGACACGTTCCCAGATTGAAAGGTATAAAAACATATCGGTTATCCCGGTCTGAATGGGTTAATTACAGTTTGTGTTGCTGGTCTCCTCAGGTCCATACAGGAGTGTGAGAATCTGGTGAAGGCAACGTACCGACATAATGGCCTGGACTATATAGAGAGCTCTGACGAGGAGGGAGTGGGCTGCGCTCCGGTGTCTGATGTCATTGAGATAGATGATGAGGAGGACGATGATGACGACGTCATCTGTGGTGAGTTATGCTGTGTGAGTGTGTGTGTGTGTGTGTGTGTGTGTGTGTGTGTGTGTGTGGAGGAGGCCAGTGCCAAAGTAGCCCTCATCATATAGACCAGGGCTGGGCAACTTTGACGATGAAGAGGGCCACTATATTTCCAAACTCACTCCAGGGGGCCACATTGCATATTGTTGCTGTCGGCAACACTTTAACTTCATCATTCTAGTACGTCACACAAAAGAAGCAAAAATAGCTGATCTACAAGCTCAAATCGCAAGTGAAGGTGAGGGCCGCATGTGGCCCCCGGGTTGATATAGACCTAGCTAGGCATGGCCTTGGTCTTCTATTATACTGTATATAAAAGTTCAAGTTGTCTGTTTGTGAGTTTGTCCGTCTGTGTGCCTGGATTATTATGCCCAAAATATGGATACACTCCCATACTGTATTATGGAGATCCCCGACGTCAGTGGTATTAGGCAACGGTTTCTGTTGTGTGTGGCGTCAGGCCCAGAGCTCGATGTTGTATGCCCGTATATGGAGATCTGTGATATCAGTTCAAATCACTTGCCCATTATGTGATCAGCTATTTTCGCTATTCGCCGTATGACCAAGTAAATTATATAGCGCTTAAATGGTTAACATTACTGTCTAAAAGGAACTTCCCCAGCAAACAAATCCTTCTAGGATTTCCCAACAGCATTGGAATGGAGTTGGCTGAAAAACATGGGACGTGCTGCTGGCAGACCTAAACCCTGTTGGTACATTCTGTGAACCGTGGAATGTTGCTGTTTTTCTGCTCTTTGTTTTGGTTGCTTTGTCAGCTCTTTAACTTGTCCATCCTCCTGTCTGTCTTTCAGTTGTCCCTCCTAAGGCATCTGTCCCTGCTGTTGAAGACTCAGTGGTGAGAATGTACAGTTGACACCTCACACACAAATACATCACAACCAGTACATCACATCACATGAGTACATTACACCAGTGGTTCTCAAACCTTTTCTTGTCAAGGGCCACCAAATTGATATGTATTTGACCACGAACCCCATCTGAAAATGTTTTGTGCCAGGGACCCCCAGAAGAGAAGATTATTGTTGAAAGAATTTTAAAAAATATTCAAAACATTTTCTACGGGATTACTACGCTAACTGTGTGTGTGTGTGTGTGTGTATGTGTTTATTTCTTTATGTATTTTTGTATGTGTGATCAGTTTAAGGACGCATCTGCAGCTCTTCAGAAGTCTTCTGAGCAGGTCCAGAAGTTGGTCCAGATGACCAACATGAGTCCTCCTGCTTCCATATCCATGCTCAGATCCGCCACACACACAAACGCAGGTTAGAACGCATGCGCGCCACAAACACACACACACACACACACACACACACACACACACACACACACACACACACACACACACACACACACACACACACACACACACACACACACACACACAATGTTATGAAAACAAAGACTTGCTTTTGGATTTTAAAAGGTCCTCATTCTAGTTCCAAGCTGACAGTTATCAATGGTTCTAACATTGATAACCGATAAGTCATTGATGGTTCTGAATAACAAGTTAATGTTCTAATGTAAACTCATAAGTTATCAATTATTGGTTGTAAGTGCAAGCACTACCGAACAAAGTTCCAAACCAATATGTACAAGCGACTTTACAGGAAAACAAGCCCAAAAGTTGCTTATAATATGCAGACTTGGCAACACTGTCTGTAGCTGTCATGTCCTACCCGAGATTCGAAACGTGTGTGTCTGTGTGTGTCTTGCAGCGGTCTCCTCCAGTCCAGCAGTGTATCAGATCCAGCCTCCAGCTCCCTCCCCCTTGCAGCCCACCAGCGCCCCTAGAGAGGATGAGATGACAGTGAACATGACCATTCTGGGTAAAAAACGGACCAAGACGTGGCACAGAGGATCGGTGGTCTCCATTCACCCCGCTGGTATGCTATCAGTCCGCTGGTTCTCAAGCCTTTTCAGCCCAAGATCCAAAAGATAAATTTAGTTTCTCCCCGGGACCCAAACCTTTTATTTAATGAATTAATCGCTTAAGCCCTATTTCAAAAAGAGTGAAAATAGCCGTTCTACAAGCTCACAACGCATCATGATGCGACGCGTTGTGAGCTTGTAGATCGTCTATTTTCGGCATTTGTCCTACAACAAATTATATAGGACTTAAATGGTTACATCCTCAATGCTTAATGTTTTGTGTAAAGTAATTGCCGTTGTTGTTGAAATGAGTCATACAATTACACTTGCCTTGCCTTCTAGGAGGCGGGATATTCAAGTACAAGGTGAAGTTTGACAACAAAGGAAAGAGCCTCCTGTCAGGGAACCATGTGGCATACGACTACCATCCCACGCTGGAGAGCCTGTATGTGGGTGCCAGGGTCGTCGCCAAGTACAAGGATGTACAGGTGTGGCTGTACGCTGGCGTAGTGGCTGAGATGCCCAACAACAAGAACCGCATGAGGTAAAGTGTAGGGTTGAGTACTGAAGGTTCCTCCTACATGACTGGGACCTACCGGACCAAGTCAAGGGCACAGATTTTGGTGCCACTAAAAGGGATATTTCACTTTCACTCGTGTTTGGGGTGTTTTAACGTCTACTATGGCTTTTTTGAGGACCCCAGACAGTTTAGCTTGATAGTAGCTTGATTCAGAACTTAGATATTTGATATACATTTTATCAGACATGCCCCCTTCCTATATAAACCCATTGTATGTTATTATTATTTTATTTATGTATAGGAATGGGGCGTGTCTGATAAAATGAATATCTAAATACTGAATCAAGCAACTTAAACTGTCTGGGGTGCTCAAAAAAGACTGAGTAGACGTTAAAATGTTTCAAAGTGAAATATCCCTTTAAATGCCTGAGCTGTCAGTCTGCCCCGTTTGAAATGATAAAAACAAAACGGACATTACAGGCAACAGAAGCATAACCACACGTGCGACTAATAAACAACATTATATTTGCTCTGACAGCAGCATGTAGGCTATTGTTGGCTTATTAGCTTACAAATGCCTAAAGATATATATAGTATCATCTGTGTATGAAGTGTACAATAACCAACATAAAGGAGTCGCCACGCAGCTCCCTTCAGTCCAATTTTACTTTATTAACTCCTGGGTCCTGCCATTCTTGTTATTTAATAGTTTGCCTAAAAATCCTGTGTTAAAATGCTTATAAAACATCAGCCCTGTAATGTACTATCGAGTTACACACATCATTTTCTTCAGGACAACCTGGGATATCAGAATATGTAGGCTGCATTGATGTCACATTAAGCTATAAAAAGTTATATGACAATGATGACAAAAGAAAAAACTAGGCGGAAATGAGCATCATACCAAATGTTCCTACACACATATAGTATATATATGTATATACAGTGTTAAGAAGGCTTTCATATCATACTTGCTAGTCCTAGTCGTTATGAATACCACTGTGAGTTAGACCGCGTCACAGGATGCCTGGAACAAGCCAGGGTATCTGGCCTTACAACCCAGATACTCAGGTGACTACAGAGCCCTTCCCACTGATGTCTCTTTCAGCCTCTAACAGCGTTGCCAGATTCTGTGAGAGAACAAGCAAACAGGTCTAGGAAAACAAGCCCAAAAGAAGCGACTATGGGCCACATGCGTCACCTTGTGAACCACTTGGGTTGAACATCTCGGTTTAAGTTCTGCTTGGACACCATTGCAGCGGGTTTTGGCTCAGGTTTAGATAACCAGTCAAGCCTTTGGTCTTTTTCATACATTATAATATATATAGATATATACATACGTACGTACTTAACTGTACATATACTGTATATGACCTGAATTTACTGAAGACTAAATGTGTCTGTTTCAGGTTCCTGATCTTCTTTGATGATGGTTATGCATCCTATGTGACTCTCCCTGAACTCTACCCAGTCTGCAAACCATGTAAACACACACACACACACACACACACACACACACACACAGGTGTGCTATCTGAGTCGATGTCATTGTTAACTTTGGGGGTGATCACACTGAGAAAAACGTTGCTAAACCAATGTTTTTCAACGGTACGCCGTGCGCTCCTTTCTTATGACACGCTTCAGGCATTTCTACACATTAAAGTTCAAATGCCACGCTGCTCGCCAATGTTGCCAGACAGCCAATCAAATCAAGAAAAAAGCACGCTATTTTAGCACGTTCTTCCTGTTTTGATCACATTTGATGGCCAGTATTGATGATCATCTCATCGTAGAGGTCGGTGTGACTGCTGCCTTTGGTGCGTTTGGTGTTATGAACATCTAATGATGATTGATTCAATTCTAATCTGATCTTCCATTGTTACTAGGAGACTATTAATCTACTGGAGGAAAATAACCCATATCTCTAAATGTTATCTCTGTCTCCCCATCACATCTCCCTCCTCTCTCTCTCTCTCTCTCCCTCCTCCGTCTCTCGGCCCAGTGAAGCGCACGTGGGAGGACATTGAGGATGCTTCCTGCAGAGACTTCATAGAGGAGTACATCACGGTGTTTCCCAGCAGACCCATGGTGCTGCTGAAGGTGGGCCAGATCATTAAGACGGAGTGGGAGGGGACCTGGTGGAGGAGCAAGGTGGAGGAAGTGGACGGCAGCCTCGTCAAGATCCTCTTCCTGGTAGGCCTGTCACTAGCCTATATTCAACTTGTCTTAAGGGAGGACCGGCGGGCGGATCTCTTGACGTCACGCTCATGTCACCATGCCATAGCCATATATCCGTGTGTGTGTGTGTGTGTGTGTGTGTGTGTGTGTGTGTGTGTGTGTGTGTGTGTGTGTGTGTGTGTGTGTGTGTGTGTGTGTGTGTGTGTGTGTGTGTGTGTGTGTGTGTGTGTTGAGTTTAAAACTTTTTTTTTTTTTAAATATGTGTATTCAAAGATTTCATAAAAAAAAGAGCAGTCCGAACAAACAAGATGAGTCAAAAGGCACACCGCACAATGCTCAGTCAGGTAAAAAAAAAAAAAAAAATGATGGCTAAAAGATGGCTAACTTTTTGAATGCGTAAACTAAATAGACTTATTATATCACTGGCCCATCATTAATCTGACTATATATATTAAATTAACGTGTTGCGTATAGATGTAGCCTATTCTATTCAGAGGGTGATGTGGAACATTGGTGATGTGGATTTTTATTGACAAATTGTTCTGTTATTGCTAGACAAAAGATTAATGTCAGATTTCGTTGAAATAAAGCAGGCCTACACTAAGTCCTAATACAGTCACATGTAAAACCACAAGTTATTTTTATAACTAGAAGTGATTCAAAACCAGTTAAAGTTTTGCGTTGAATATTTCACAGATTCCAAGAAAGTTGAAACGTTGATAAAGTGTTGAGTAAAGATGTTGTAGTAACAAGAAGATCGCCCACTTCACGTCTTCACCACTCACCCATGCACAGCACACTCACAAGCAATGACGGTGAAGTAGCTTCTCTAAGACGTTGTACAGTATCTTTACCTCAGCCGGTCGGTGGCTGGCAACTCAAACCAAAGTTCGAGGAAACAAACCATTTGCTGTTTCGGACGTCATGTCATTTTTGTCCTGCACCAAAGCAGTGGTTCAATGGAAATGTAGTTTCGAGTTTGAAGCTTGTATCATAGCATTGATGTCGGACTGCCATCACTATTATTTTATACATTTTTATACTTATTTACATACATCGTGTGACGTGCAAAAATAGATGATCTACAATCTCACAATGCGCTGCAAGTTGCAGCGCATTGTGAGATTGTAGGTCATCTATTTTTTTGGTAACATTTTGCCTAGAATGACATGCCAAAAATAGGTCGGGTAACTCGGGTTGAAAGCGGTTGAAAAGTAATGTTTTCAGACATACAAGGTTTCCATCCTACTGTGACAAAGAAAAAAACAGAAAAAAAACATCTCAGTTAGAGTGTTCACCATGAGACTAGGACAGGGGTCTTCCACGTTTTCAGCCCAAGGACCCCCTAGCTGAGATGAAGCAGGGACCCCCTCTATATTGTATAAAATTGTGTTTCAGATTAAACTTCTCTTTTTTCCCTCTTTGCCGAAAATAGCAGATCTACAAGCTCACAACGCCTCGCGCTGCGAGGCGTTGTGAGCTTGTAGATCTGCTATTTTCGGCTAATGTTCCCCTCAGAATAGGGATGCTAGGGTTCAAGTGGTTGATGTAAAAAAAAAAATGTGACTCACGCTCTCATTGGCTGCTGACAGATCTCAGAGTGGAGCTTACTATGAAACCAACCCGATCGCCCCCCAAACACGGTGAAATAGCACGGATTGACAAACAGCAATTCCGTGCATAGATGACTAGGAACTCCGAAACTCTGTGCATAGGAGAACCATATCCCCCCCATTAACTTCAATACGAGGCGGAGGCAGTCACGTGACTTTCTCTCTACGCTCTCCCCATCACGGTGAAATAACACGGATTACAAGTCCGTAAATACACAACATAACAATTTTAAAAAGACACAAAAAAAAATAGGGCTGCGTTTGCTTCCCGCGTTCGCGCGTCTTACTTGTTTATTTTGCTACATCAGGCTGCTGATGCGTTTTGGGCATCAGCAGCAGCATCAGCAGCATGATAAACGGAGTCACTTCCTGTTTGTGTAGGATGACAAGAGGAGCGAATGGATCTACAGAGGTTCCACCAGACTGGAGCCCATGTTCAACCTGAAGATGACCTCAGCCAACACACAGGAGAAGAAACTGGCTGGTGCACAAATGAGAACAAGACCTAGCATGGGTAATGCACACACAGACAGACACACACACACACACACACACACACACACACACACACACACACACACACACACACACACACACACACACACACACACACACACACACACACACACACACACACACACACACACACACACACACACACACACACACACCAATAACTAAAACTAGAGTTGAAGATAAGAGTTAAAGACAGAAGGAAAAAAATGCATACAACCATATTGTGCAGGAGAAGCTTAGAAGCCTAGAGGCTTATTGAGAACTTCCCCCTTTTGTAAAAATCAGACTTATAAAAAAGTATACATATTATATACGGTATATAAAAAAAAGGAAATTTAACTGAGATGAAAAATAACGAGGCTTTACAAAAACTCATAACTAGCAAACCCGCTTTAAAAACGAGTCTAAACTAAACAAAAAGACAAAACTAAATAAAAACAAATACACTGTAACAGCCTTGACGCACACACATAGAGCATTTCTTGTTCCAAAAAGTGTGTTTTCAGTGGACACAATACTATCACTATCACGTGCTCGTTGACGTCAGCAGGCGTCCGACGAGCGAGAAAAATATAAAGCATGGGGTTAAAATGAACAGGGAACTGGCTGACGGAAATAATTAGTTTCCCCTCCACTACATGCAGGAATTGTGTGAAGAGAGAAGGTGAGTGGAAATGGTTAAACAACACTTGTGTCGTTTTGTAGCTTTGCAGCTGCAGTTTGAGCCTCAGTTCAACTTGGATTGTAGCGTTGTAGATTTTGTAGCAGCTACAAACGTCGGGCGTCGCTTTGTATCTTCATGTCGCTGGCTTCCATTGAAAATAAATGGTAGACTGTAGCAAAGTGACAAAGTATATACAGTAGAGCTTTAAGGAGCACTTCCTCCATTTTCAACCATATCTTCATATAATTGGTCCTTATTAAACCATCGGGTGGCAGAATTTTATAATAACAGATTACGTTCGGTGCCAGAAATCTCACCGTCTGCAACGCTGCGCTGTTTAGAGCTGTGGACTCCACGGCGAGCACACGCACGTAAACAATGCATGCGTACACAGAATCAGAATCAGAATCAGTTGTCACATCACAGGTTTACAAGGTAAAAAAGTGGGTGAAATTCTTTTTTGTACATCGTTCCCATCGCAACGTTAGTTTCCATAGAAAGAAGAGGGGGGGGGGAGAAGAAGAGGGTGGGGGGCAGGTGGGAAGGAGATCAAAAACAAGAGAGCAACAGAAGGCCAGACAAGTTATCTACATATTTACAAATTACCTGAGATAATAAAAACTAAAAAACTAAACTAAGGTGCCTGAGCGTAGCAGCAATGTATTGTACTGTGCATGTTATACTTATACTGTGCATGATAGACAAAGGACGTTAAGGTGCTTAGAGGAAAAGGAGCACAATAAAAAGACCCAAAAAAAGTCAGTGCGTTATACAAGGGATTAAGGTGCAAAAGGTCAGTGCGTGTCCACCTAGAGTGGACTGACCCTAGTATAATCCGCATGTAGCTCCATGAGGGAGTGCAACAAAAAGTCATTTGTACCTGGTGTAGTCCACAGGTGTGTCCGAGGGGGGGCTAAAGTCCAAGTCATTGTCCCTGGTATAATCCACAGGTGTGTTCAGGAAGAGCCAGAAAAGTCTGCGCCGCCTGCTGTCAGGCTGCTGAACTCATCCAGGCTTATGCCCCATTCAGCATTCTGACAGCGGCTGGATTGAAACTACACCAAAATCTGGTGGTGGAACTCTTGATACTGCGGTAGAGCCCCTTGCCCGGTCGCGGTCGTTGTAGGGGGTTGAACAGTCTATGACTTGGGTGGTGCTTGTCCTTGATGATGCGCTTGGCTTTGACCACGCACCGCTTTTTGTACAGTTCCTGGAGCGCTGGGAGCTCGATTCCCATTATCCGCTCTGCCGATCGCACTACTCGTTGTAGGCTGACCTTTTCTCGGGCAGTGCAGTTCCCGTACCAGGCCGTGACACAGCCTGTTAGGATGCCTTCAACAGAACTGTTGTAGTACAGCCTGAGGATGCGACGTCCTACTCCGAGCTTCTTCAGGCGGCGGAGCCAGTACAGTCGCTGCTGAGCCTTTTTCCTCACGTGTGTGGAGTGCGTCTCCCATTTGAGGTCCTCCTCGATGTGTACTCCGAGGAACTTGAACTCGCTGACCCTTTCCACTGCAGCACCGTCGATGAGGATGGGCGCATGGTCTCTCCGCGGCCTCCTGAAGTCCACGATCAGTTCTTTGGTCTTGTCGACGTTAAGAGAGAGGTTGTTCTCACGGCACCAGTGTGCCAGTGATTTGATCTCCTCTCTGTAGTCAGACTCGTCGTTGTTGACGATTCGGCCTATCACTGTCGTGTCGTCCGCGTACTTTATGATGGTGTTGGAGACATGTGTGGCTATGCAGTCATACGTGTACAGGGAGTAGAGGAGAGGGCTCAGCACGCATCCCTGGGGTGCTCCGGTGTTGAGGGTCAGGGGGTCGGATGTGATGCTGCCCATTCTCACCACCTGATGTCGGTTGGACAAGAAGTCCTGTATCCAGTCGCACATGCTTGGGTGTAGCCCTAGGTGTCTGAGCTTTTTGTCAAGTATTGCTGGGACAATGGTGTTGAATGCTGAGCTGTAGTCCACGAACAGCATACGTACATATTTGTCCTTCAGCAGCTTGTTGTCCATGTGCGAGAGGACGGTGTGGAGAGCCATGGCAATAGCGTCGTCGGTGGATCTGTTTTTGCGGTATGCATACTGCCACGGATCCAGCGAGGCAGGTAGCGTGGAGCTGATGTATTCCCTCACCAGTTTCTCGAAACACTTGCTGACGATCGGGGTGAGAGCAACAGGTCTCCAGTCGTTCAGGCATGTCACTTTGGCCTTTTTGGGAATGGGCACAATGGTTGACATTTTGAACCCTGCAGGGACCACAGCCAGGGAGAGGGAGAGGTTAAAGATGTCAGCGAAGACACCCGCCAGCTGGTCTGCACATGTCTTAAGGACCCGGCCTGGAATCCCATCAGGTCCGGCTGCCTTGTGGATGTTGACCCGTGTGAAGGCTGTACGCACTTCTCTCTCCGAGATGGTTAGAGGAGGGTTCTCCTCTGCTGGTGCTGCTGATGGCCCCGCTTGGCTGCCGCGGTTGGAGCTGATCTCAAACCGGCCGTAGAAAGTGTTCAGTTCGTTGGGGAGGGAGGCAGGCGGGTTCACCTCGCTTCTGGTTCTTGTTTTGCAGTCTGTCAAGGTGTGTACTGCCTGCCATGTGCTCCTGATGTCGCCACTGCTGAGTTTGTCTTGCATCTTTTTTGTGTAGGCCTTTTTCGCCTTCCTGATGGCGCTGTTTAGGGCCGCGCGCGTCGTGTTGCGCGTTTCCACGTCGCCAGATTTGAAACCAGCGTCCCGTTCATGCAGATGTGCACGTACTCCGCTGTCCATCCATGGTTTCTGATTGGGATAGATCCGAACTGTCTTTTTTGGGACTATGTCATCTATGCACTTACTGATAAAGCCAGTGACTGAGTCTGAGAGTTCGTTGATGTTATTCCCAGCGGCGTTCTTAAACATCCCCCAGTCAGTCTGGTAGAAGCAGGATTGTAGCATAGCGTCTGTGTCCTCAGACCAGATTCGGATTTCCTTCTCAACGACCGGCTCCCTTTTTAGCCTCTGTTTGTAGGCAGGTAGCAGCTGGATGGCGTCGTGGTCAGAGCTTCCTAGCGGTGGGCGGCGGAGAGCTTTGTATCCATCCTTGAAGGGCGTGTAGCAGTGGTCAAGAATATTGTCACCACGGGTACTGCAGGCGACATGCTGGTGGAATTTGGGAAAGACCTTTTTTAAGTCTGTCCGGTTGAAGTCGCCTAGGCAGATGACTGCGCAGTCCGGGTGGCGATTTTCTTGTGCACTGATCGCCTGGTGTAATTCCCTCATAGCTGTGTCCTTATTAGCTCCAGGATGAATGTAAACAACGGCTACAATCACGATGCTGAAGTCGCGTGGTAGGTAGAAAGGACGGCAGGCTATGATTAAAAGTTCAAGGTCTGGTGAGCAGTGACTGTCTAGGATTTTAACATCTTTGCACCAGTTGTTGTTGATCAAGGCACAAACTCCCCCCCCACGTTGCTTACCGCTCAGTACAGGATCTCTGTCCTTCCTATACGCGGTGAAGCCAGGAGGAGTGATAGAAGAATCAGATGCTAACTCCGTTAGCCACGTCTCTGTTAGCACAACAATACAAGTCCTCCTCGTCTCTGCGTTGTATTTAACGCGCGCCAGTAAGTCGTCCATAGTGGTCACTGTTCTTGATTCACACAGAGATCTAACGTTCGCTAGCAGGATTGAAGGCAGTGCAGGTTTATATCCACGTTTTGTTGTTCTTACGAGAAGACCCGCTCTTGTGCCCCTTCGCCACGGTCTTTTTCGTCGGGGGTTTGTTGTTGTTGATCCAGCCGGAACAAAGGGGACCCCACCCCCCACCCAGCCGAGTGGAAGGTTTTCTGCAAAAAAGTCCGGAATTCTGTGTGTAATCGCTGTGCTAATGTCCATAAGTGCTTGTCTGTCATAACTCCTTAGACACGCGACGGTGTAGGGAAAAAAGAGAAGGCTAAAAAATACTAAAAAGATGGAAAAACGTTGCGATGTTACAGAGCATGTACGAATGCGGCCGTCCTTCATGGCGCTTCCTGTCTACACAGCAATGGATGGTCCTGGCTAAAGCCTGGAACAACAACATGTCTCATGCGAGTCACCATTGCGGAGCGATCGCACATCGAGAATGACTCGTTTTGCCCACTGTAAAAAGTTAAGGAGATACAGAGGTTTTTAGCAAGGAGATAGAATGGAAGCGGATGGGAGACAGATTTTTTTGGCACGGTGATCCATCTGTCCCTTACTACTTAGAGTGTTCATGGGTGATTCCAGTGCTGCGCTAGCCCCCCCCCGTGTGGAAAAACACGGTTTGAACCGTGTTCGGCACCTAAGCGCCACTCTGTGAAAACACGTTTTGAACCATGTTTGGCACCCGATGTGTTAATACACATTGTAAGATTTCTTTCTACTCACTCTGCGTCTCATTGGTGGGCTATGGACACTTCAGAAACCTACCTACCAATTACATCATCAATGATAGAATCCAAGCTAATAGAAACTACAGCCTATCCCTTCTTTGAAAGTTAACATGCTGGAATAGAAGCCAGTTTGAAATCTTTTTTGAAATGACCAAACCTGCCTACCGATGGTGTCATTGGTAGGCAGGTTCGTGAACTGTCCACAGCCCTCCTCTGGGACACAGAGTGAGTAGACCGAAATGGTGCCATCTTTTAATGAGGATTAGTGCACTGAGGAGGACCAATTGTATGAAGATAGGTTGACAATTGGTGAAGTGGTCCTTTTAAGTGGTTAACATTTTAAGCTGGACCTGTAGGTAATGTTATAACTCTGAAGTAATTTTTCACATTTTGCATTCCTCCGGCTTCAGTGGCATAATTCACAGTTCCTCAATAGGCCTTTGTCATGTTCCACCTGTCAAACAATGTTGCAATTTACTTTGCAATCGACAAAATGACTAAGCAGTCATTCATATGCACTGATAATCACAAAACGTGTAGCCACCAGCTTGGAAGGACTGCGTTGTCTGAACCGAGTAGACTTTATTTGAACCACTTTCAACCTTGTTGCCTATATTGGGCATGTCAGTAAAGGTGACATTTTCTAAAGGAAATGGCTAAATTAGCTGATCAACAAGCTTGTACTACACCATTTTTGCTATTTATCATACAAATAGGTCTTCAATGTGTGCACTTGTACCATCCCGTTTTTAGCAGGTGAAAAGACCCAAAAGTAGATGCAAGTTTAGACCAGATTTCAGGGTGTTTCCACACTTAGACAGAAAGAGAACTGAATTCTCTTTCAAATGAACTGATAACGTGAACCCCCCAATAAGGACGTGTGTGAAAACACTCTTAAAACCTAATGTGAAAATGGGCTATGTGTTTTTTAATGTTTTGTTTTTAACAATAGGAAATTAAATAATAAGGCTATATTTCTCCTATATACAATTATTACATACAATACATTGTCCTATAGATCAGAAGATGCATCCCTGTTTAATGTGTAGATTACAAAAATATGTTTTATCATTTTACATTCATAATGACCACATCTTCTCTCTCTGTAGGAGCGTTGAGGAGTAAAGGTCCTGTGGTCCAGTATACCGGCAGTGAGGGTCCCGTAGGAGCGTCGCCTACCAAAGCTCCTCAACCGCCGACCACCAGTGCCACCGGTGACACCCCGACCCCTCCCACCCTGCCACCCACCAACCTGCCACCCACCCTGCCAACACCCCCACGCTTTGAGTGAGTGTTACACCTGGTGTTTACATATCACTAAGAGCTCTTCTTTGAAAACGGCTGTATAACTGGTGTACCGGTTGTGCCTGTAGATCAGTGGTTCTCAAACGTTTTCTTGTCAAGGAACCCCAAATTGACCCTTAGTAGCCCACGGACCCCCATTTAAAATGATATGCCCAGGACCCCCCCCATAAGAGACGATCTTTACGGCTCTAGCAGTGATTTTCAACCATTTTAATTTCAAGGACCCCATTTTGACATGCATTAGGCTACGGAGTACGGACCCATATTTAATGGCATTTCTATCTCTGGGACCCCAATTTATATTGTAAAATCAACGTTAATTAAACTCTGAGAGTGTACAAATGGAACCAAATGGACCCGAACCATTTGGTTCCATTTGGTACACTCTCTTAGCCTGGTAAACCCTCCCTCCGGAAATCTCATTTGTAATTTATTTCAATATTCGGATACATGCGTGTCACTGCCCGCCCCTGCCGGTTCTCTAAATTATTTTTAAATAGGCTCTGTCATGATTAATTGACCACATATATGAAGTTAAACAACTAAATTCTATCGAAACGATATCTTATAAGTAAATTCCGTGCCTCAAAATAGAAGTTTGAGAGCTTTTTGAAGTTCTAAAACAGCGGAGAAAATAGCGCACAGAAAAGATGGCTGCCGTTCGTGTTTTGTCGGCTGCATTCAGGCTGCACTCGGTGCCATTCGGGCTCACTCGAACTCGCCACCTGATTGGCCAACTTTCGCTGTCAATCACAGAACGATGAGCGACGACGCTGATAGGCTCGGCTTTTTGGTAATGCGCTAGAAACGCCCATACAAGCCTTCAGGCCAGACTCCTTCCTGAAATCAAATGGAAATGAGATTTTCCGGAGGGAGGTTTTACTAGGCTAACACTCTCTGAGTTACGGACCCATAAGGGTCAATTTGGTTCCTAATTATATAATTTAGCTGGGGACCCCCTGGAACTCCCTCAAGGACCCCTGGGGTTCCCCTGACCCCACTTTCAAAACCAATGCTGTAGATAATGTATGTCTAACATGTTGGACATACTGTACATATCTACAGGCATGGGATATCGATGGATTTGGCCATCACCAACGTCATTCTTGATATCCGTGTAAATTAGAGGAGAACATTTCAGATAGATGGATACATAGATAGTTAGATATAGCTTTGATAGAAGGATAGATAAATAGAACTTTATTGATCCCAAGGGAAATTCAGTGGTCATAGCAGCACCGCAGTAAGAATGAGACAAACAATACGATTAGAAAAGTAGTAGGATAAAATTAATGAAAAAAGGGTAATGGTTTGAAATACGGTATCAAGACAACTTCACATCCAATCCACCTGTCCCACTACCCCTGGTCAGGCGTCATAATGTATAAGCCATCAGTAGATAGACATAGAGGCATAGGTTTCGTGTACATTCTATCCCCGAAAAAAGGGAGCGGGGGCAGTGCTTTTGTTTCTCGTTTTCTAAAACATATGTTAAGTTCAGTCATCTTGCTCAAGGACACCAGGGGAGCATTTAAGATGAACTGTTTACGAACAATAAAACCATAACCTGTGTGTGTGTTTGTGTGTGTGTGAGTTACAGTAACAAACACCAGATGGCGAAGAAGAGCACGTCTCCGTTCATTCCTGGGGTTGGAGGAACTCATGCCTCCAAAATGCTGCAGATGAGCACTAGTCCCACAATGGGAATTATCAGGTCATTATTACTGTTAATTTGACTGTTATTGTTGTTTGTATTGTTTTCATCTCTGCCATGCCGAAAGACGGGGACGGAGATAATGTATTCGCACCTTCTGTGAGTATGTCTGTCTTTGCGTAATTTCCGAGTGAATCGCGCAGTCCCCTGGACCGAACAGCACCAGATTCTTTTGTGCAAAGTCACTCCAAAATGTGTGGTGGTGCAATACCAGCCTGCTTTATGTTTTGGCCTATAACAAACAATAGTTTATATACTCTTTCCCTGGATTCCTTGGATCATGACACAACTCTAGGGCTGCCACAACTGCGACAAATGTTTGTTGGAGAAACATGTTGTTGGAGAGGATTCCACTCTAAAGGTCCTTACACACCGGGGGCGATTTTTTTCATGCGAATAATACGTTTTTTTTAAAAACCTTATAAAGTCAATGCAAGCTTCCACATCAGTTTTGCGGAGCAAAAAAGCGTCTTTTATTTATTCGGACCGAGGCCGAATTTTGCGTATATTCGCCGGTGTGTAATGACCTTAACAGTTTGAAATACGAGATACCCATATAAGGAGCAGGGTTGATGCGACCTATGTCATCCGAGACTGACGTCATGGACAGTGCGGGGAGACCGACATCACCTGATGCTGATGTCATGAACAGAACACACCATATAAGGATATATGTAAGCTCCATATAAGGACAAGCGAGGACAGAGTGACATCAGCAGTATGATGTGGCATATCTCTCGAGGAGAGAATATAAGACCCAGGTTCAGGAGATCAGTTCGAGCATGGAACTCAGGTGACATCTTTACTTGGGTTCTAAGAACAGACCTTGCGGAGAGCGATCAGGGCCGTGTCGAGTGTAGGCTTTATATCTCACGTTTTTCAACATATTTCATGAATGCAATATATCCAATCAGCCCCTAATTGGAATCTAAGGGCCTCTATAGAGCACACCTCCAAAAGTGAGTTCTGACCATAGGGTGTGCCACAAATGTGAAACGTTGAACCGTATGTAGAAACGCTTCCTCGAGATATGCGCTTGACTTTCTACCTTTATTACTGTTGTTCTTGTTGGTATTGTTATTACTTATGTTTACTGTTACTGTTGTTGTTATTACTATTATGTGAACAGTACTATTACTATTGTTATTACTATTACTTATTACTATTACTTAAACTATTGTTGGTATTGTTGTTGGTATTGTTGTTGCTATAGACCGCCGAAGTCTGACGTCATTTACACATCCTTTGTTTGTCTACCTGGTTCGCAGTTTTCCTCCCCGTTCTGAATCCCATAGACGTATTTAATATCGCGTCAAATAAGAACTGTGTTCCAAAAATAAACAAATGACCACGGCGGGTTGACTCTTATGGATATGAAGCATCAACTGACGGTGAGAAAACGCTAATGTTACTTCCGCCAAATTAGTTACATTTTCGCCAGAAACAGACTGTATCAAATATAAGTGACTGACTATCATAAACTATACAGAACCTCCTCCCTGACAATAACGCCGACACGCGGTGTTTATTTTTGGACCACAATTCTTATATGAGACGATTCTAAGATGACCCAATGTTATTTTCCATAGAGAAATTACTTCCGCAAACCTGGGGATGAACGAGTGACGTCAGGACTTCGGTGCTCTATTATTATCATTGTTATTATAACTTGGGATATGATTCAGACATCATGTCAGTCAACCTGCTCTCTGCCAGAACCAACAGAACTAAATTAAACACACTCTCTCTCGCTCTCGCTCTCTCTCTCTCTCTCTCTCATCCTCTCAGTAGACCTGTGAGTTCTTTGACTTCAACACCCTCCATGTCCCTTTCCTCTCCCTCCACCATGACCAAGTACATCTTGGTCCCGCCCCCTCCCCCTCTCCCCCTCCCGCTACCCCTGCCCGTCCCCGTCCCCCTCCCCCTCTTCCCCCTCCTCCCCCCGCCGGCAATGACCACCATGCCCCAGCAGCCGTCGTACCGCGCGCCCACGGACAGGATCTTCTACATGGCCCACGTCTGCCAGCCAGGCTGTCTGAACCGGGTCCGACCCGCCAGGGTGGACCTCCACAGTGGCCGCAACCCCCTGTTGAAACCCCTGCTGCACGACTTCAGGCGCATGACCGGACGACGCAAAGTCAACCGCAAGGTGGGACACTTCGGGCAAATGTTGTTTTTTTTGTGTAGAGAGAAAAAAGGAGGGGAGACCCTGGTCAGCGAAGTGTACAGGGATTAAGTAAGACTTGCAATGTCTTACTGTACATTCAACTTTACAAAGTTTAGGCTGTAAATTCAACTTAAACATTTTATCAGATTGTTTGGCGCTGACTCTACTAGAACAAATGTAAGACATCAGCCACTTAAGCCCCATTCTCTTTTATGTTGTCATATGACGGTGTTGTATTTTCAAATGTTAAAGGGGAAAAAAAGCCTATAATGACATGCCCAAAAATAGGTACGCTAGGTTGAAAATGGAAAATGTTTAAGTTGACCCCTCTCGGCAAATGATTGCCTTGCAAAGACAAAAAAAAATCCAGGTCCAGGCACTCAGGGTGGATTTAAAAGGCCTTTTATTACAGTATATTTAGGCTAGAGACATTAAAATAGACATGTCGGCTTGTGCCTTCTTTAGGGTGTAGTGAATTATTGCGCCAGGCCTCTAGAATTGACACCTTTTATCGACTGCCTGAAACCGTCCTGCATGATTTGTCCAGAAATTGGTCTTAACTCTTAAACTGCCAGGGTTTTTCAAAAATAGTACTCACAAACTGCCAGCAGTTTACATGGTAAAACATAGAATTTTTTTTATTAATTTCTCCGTTTATTTTTTAACATAGAAGTGAATGGAGCAGTAACTTTTTGGAAAATGTTATCTCCTGGCTCTTTGTGAAGAACGGAAAAAAACCCAAAATAAAGAATAATTTTAGATTTTTTTTCATTTAGTTTTTTATTTAAAAAAAAAAACGTTTATAAACGTTTTTGGCAGGCAGAGAGTAAAATTTCTTTGACATTTGGGTTAGGATTAGCTTGAACTCTGATGTTTTCTTCTCCTCAGATGTCGTTCCATGTCATCTACAAGGCCCCCTGTGGCCTGTGTTTGAGGAACATGTCAGAGATCCAGAGGTACCTGTTCCAGACCCGCTGTGACTTCATCTTCCTGGAGATGTTCTGCCTGGACCCGTACGTCCTGGTGGACCGGCCCTTCACCCCGCCGAAGGTCTACTACTTCATCAAAGACATCACCGATGGGAACGAGGACATCCCTCTGTCCTGTGTCAACGAGATCGACCAGACACCTCCACCTAGCGTCGCCTACAGTAAGGCACACCACACACAACGCACTAGTGATGGGTCCAGGGTTGCCAGATCTGCTTATTATAATTTCCCTGCAAGATTTTATTTTAAAATAGCCGATCTACAAGCTCACAACGCGTCGTATCGCGACGCGTTGTGAGCTTGTAGATCTGCTATTTTAAAATAGCTGATGTACATGTTAAAGTACTCATGTGGCCCATAGTCGCTTCTTTTGGGCTGGTTTTCCTAGACCCGGTTGCTTGTTTCTCTCACAGAATCTGGCAACACTGGATGGGTCGTTCATGATCGATTCGTTCATAAGAACTAGTCCTTTGCGGTGAACGTGAACGAACCCGTTCACTTCCTGAAACTGTTACGTTCACGATTTTGTTCATGCCCCTCCCCCCCCCCTCCCCCGCTCCGCTCCGTGCACGTCACGCACACAGGAGGACGGGAGGGCGCGGGCTAAGCTTAGACCCGTCACCGGACCATGCGCAGCTGCTTACTCTTACGACACGCGGTCGCTGCCGGCCGAAACCGGAAGCGCTACTGAACGAGAACGTCGACGAATCATTTGAACAAATCATTTCCGTGAACAAAATCGTTCGTTCACTGAAAACGTTTTTTTCCCACCACTACAACACACATACACTCACACGCGAGCGCACACACACCTCACATCGCCTACAGCAGTGGCTCTCAACCTTGTAGGCCGCGAGGATATTGCAATAACCCATTAAGACCTGAGGCCGATTCTACAAATGCCTTCTAAATCAGTAGTTCTCACACTTTCCAAGATTTTTGAAAAATAGCAAATGTACATGCTCGCAGTGAGCTTGTATATCTGCTATTTTTGAATAGCCAACGCAAAAAAATAAAAATGCCGATGCTTTCCAGGTTTTAATGGGATTTTTATCATAATGAATAAAGGTAAAATATAAAACCTCTTTTCTTCTTCTCCTCCTCCTCCTCCTCCTCCTCCTCTTCCTCCTCCTCCACTAGGTAAAGAGCGTATTCCAGAGAAAGGAGTGTATATAAACACCAGTGCAGATTTCCTGGTTGGATGTGACTGTACTGACGGCTGCATAGACAAGTTAGTGTGTTTCAGTTAATTTTATTAATATGTGACATCATTTAGTTATACTCATGTATAACGTGTGTGTGTGTGTGTGTGTGTGTGTGTGTGTGTGTGTGTGTGTGTGTGTGTGTGTGTGTGTGTGTGTGTGTGTGTGTGTGTGTGTGTGTGTGTGTGTGTGTGTGTGTGTGTGTGTGTGTGTGTGTGTGTGTGTGTGTGTGTGTGTGTGTGTGTGTGTGTGTGTGTGTGTGTGTGTGTAGGTCCAAGTGTTCATGTCACCAGTTGACGCTGCAGGCGACGGCATGCACCCCAGGGGCTCAGACCATCCCCAATGCAGGTTTCTCACAAAAACGGCTGGAAGATTGTCTTCTTACTGGGTGAGACGCGCACACACACACACACAGTTCCTCATAGTCAGGTTACTAGAGATGAACCACTACATACAGTAAAGTTTAAACAATACAGGGATGATTTAGCTGCTTGAACCTCGCCCCTATTCTGGGGGCGAACATTTGGCATAAATAGCAGATCTGCAGGCTCACAACGTGTCGCAAAGAGGCGCAATGTGAGTTTGTAGATCGGCTATTTTCGGCGAAGAGATATGGTGTACCGGAAAATGCTAACAGACCTAGTGTAGAGCTCTGGGGGTTAAAGTGACTTGGGGAATGTGCGCTAGTTACTGGCAGTAGACAGAATAGACGCTATGCACAGCAGCCATTTTGGAAAGAAAGTGGGCCTCTTCCTTACTTCCTTCACAGGTCTTACCAATTATACTAATTAAGGTTATGTTCCATTCTGGTCAAACAGAGTTGTTGGCTCACTGGAAACACTCTGCTACACCAGTGGGTCTCAAAGTGTAGTCCAGGTACCCTCATGGTTCCTTGAGGGGGTTCCAGATGGCCCCTTACGGGTGTGTAACTCTGAGAGTGTACAGTCTCCATTAATTTGTACACTCTCAGAGTTATGGGGGTCCTTGAAATAAATTTTTTTGAGAACCACTGTGCTACACTAAATGGAACAGAGGAGCCTTAATTAGTATCATTGGTAAGTTTATCAGATTGGTGAAGGAAGTAAAGAAGAGGCTCAATTTCTTTCCAATATGGCTGCTGTGCATAGAGCCTATTGGACCCTGTCTAGTTGACTGCATTCCTGTCACTAACATGACCTGATGTGTCCCCCTCCCAGATCAGGACTTCCAGTTATTTATTGTATGCCTACAATATCAACTAGAAAATGTGCTCCTCGGAGCACAAGTCTCCGCCAGCAGACTATAGCAATTATATTATCATAGCAATAACTAATGAGATACAGTAGAGTAAAAGATATATACTGTAGTTAAATAAAAAGGTGTATGTTAAAGAAATATTTATTTAAAAAAAAATGATTTAAAAATCATATTTTGTCTTCTAATGTTTAAAAATAACGGTTTTTTGAAGTGACACACCTATTTATAGAATTGTATTTCGTCATGCATTCCTCTAGCCAATCAAAGGCATTGGTGTCAACATATTAATACGTATTAAGATTTCGGTCTTGTTGTGGGATCAATTCAACTCTAGTCCTCTTCTGTGTTACTGTTGTAGATGAGTATGCTTTCTTAGCTTTGGCCTTCTGCGCCTTTGCTTGACCAATGTCAGGTGTTCTCAAAGGGACACACACACGCACGGACGGGTGATTTGGACTAGAAGATACTGTTCCAATCAAGACTGATTGATCCTGTCTTACCTCGCTTCAAAAACGTAAACGGCTTTTTGAAGTGACACACCTTTTTATTATAGGATTGTATTTCGTCATGCGTCCCTCTAGCCAATCAGAGACATTGATGTCAACATATTGACACGTATTAAGAGTTCGGCTTTGTTGTGGGATCATTTCAACTCTAGTCCTCTTCTACGTTACAATTGTAGATGAGTATGCTTTCTTAGCTTTGGCCTTCTGCGCCTTTGCTTGACCAATGTTAGGTGTTCTCAGAGGGAAACACACACGCACAGACGGGTGACTTGGACTTACTGAAGGTACTGTTCCAATCAAGTCTGATTGATCCTGTTTTACCTCACTTCAAAAAGTAAAGGCTTTTTGAAGTGACACACCTATTTATAGAATTGTATTTCGTCACGCGTCCCTCTAGCCAATCAGAGGCATTGGTGTCAACAAATTGACACGTGTCACGTGGAGCTTGCCCAATGTTAGCTTGGCTAACATTGCGCCTTTGCTTGACCAATGCGCCTTTGCTTGACCAATGTCAGGTGTTCTCAAAGGGACACACACACGCACGGACGGGTGATTTGGACTAGAAGATACTGTTCCAATCAAGACTGATTGATCCTGTCTTACCTCGCTTCAAAAACGTAAACGGCTTTTTGAAGTGACACACCTTTTTATTATAGGATTGTATTTCGTCATGCGTCCCTCTAGCCAATCAGAGACATTGATGTCAACATATTGACACGTATTAAGAGTTCGGCTTTGTTGTGGGATCATTTCAACTCTAGTCCTCTTCTACGTTACAATTGTAGATGAGTATGCTTTCTTAGCTTTGGCCTTCTGCGCCTTTGCTTGACCAATGTTAGGTGTTCTCAGAGGGAAACACACACGCACAGACGGGTGACTTGGACTTACTGAAGGTACTGTTCCAATCAAGTCTGATTGATCCTGTTTTACCTCACTTCAAAAAGTAGGGGCTTTTTGAAGTGACACACCTATTTATAGAATTTTATTTCGTCACGCGTCCCTCTAGCCAATCAGAGTCATTGGTGTCAACAAATTGACACGTGTCACGTGGAGCTTGCCCAATGTTAGCTTGGCTAACAATGTTTGCTCACACAAAGCGAAAACATATTCTCCACCTTCGGCGGAGACAATAATGTAAAAGTTTAAGTTCCTCTCCTTTGTGCATAACAGCATACTTCAGGAGAACAATATCAAAGGCATACTGTTCCACTGAAAGGTTAAAAAGCCTTTATTTCGGCATCGCTCGACATGGTTAAATAATACAAGCTGACTAACGTGCTTCAGCTGCTGAGCTGAACTTTTTTACACTTATAAAAGAGTTAATCTTTCTCTCTCTCTCTCTCTCTCTCTCTCTCTCTCTCTCTCTCTCTCTCTCTCTCTCTCTCAATCAGGATCTATGAGTGTAATAAGAGGTGTAAGTGCTGTTCCTCGATGTGTACCAACCGCCTGGTACAGCACGGCCTGCAGGTTCGACTCCAGCTGTTCAAGACTCAGAATAAAGGCTGGGGCATTCGCTGTCTGGATGACGTGGCCAGGGGCTCCTTTGTCTGCATCTACGCTGGTATAGACACATTCTACACACACACGCACACAGTCTCTCACACGCGCGCGTAAGGCTGTTGCGATTAAAACAAATTGATGATTAATTGTCATACAAATAACTGCGATTAACGATTTAATTGTGTTTTTGGCAGTGAACGTTGGAACATGAATACAAAATGTATTTCTGTTTGCCTTTTTAGGCTTTGTAATAAAAAATTGCACGGGGTAGATAACTTAAATATATTAAATTACATGCTATACAGACACACATAACACACACGCTACAGGCATGCATGCACACACTACGCAAAACCACACACACACACACACACACACACAGTGTGATCAGTTTCTTTGTGATAAACTTTCATACCCATGACCCCACCCCCTTTTTTTTTACAGTGTGTGAGAAAATGTAACCACTTAAGCTCCATATAGTTTGTTATATGACGACTAGCAATTGTTGTTTTTGCTATTTTTGAGTTTGGATTTCTTTTTGGGAAAATGTTTGAAAAATGGGAACGTCAGTTAAACGTTAACGCTGACGTTTTTACGTTATTATATGATATACTTTTTAAGGATTTATAAATGTCTTGAATTGAATTTTGACTGGGATAAATTAAGTTGTAGATATCATTAAACACAATTTGTATTAGTAAGACTGTTATTATGGATATCTTTAATTACAATTATGACTAGTAAGAATGCAGATTTGACTGGGAGAAATGTGATTTTTGACAACTAAAACATATATTACAGATAGGAGGGTCGTTCGATTAAATGTTAAATTGGCTTGCCACATCTCTCTCTCTCTCTAGGTAAGATCCTGACAGATGACTTCGCCGATAAAGAAGGTCTGGAAATGGGAGACGAGTACTTTGCCAACCTGGACCACATAGAGAGCGTGGAGAACTTTAAGGAGGGCTATGAGAGCGAGGCCCACTGCTCTGACAGCGATGGCAGCGGCGTGGACATGTCCAGGATGAAGATCCAACCGTCTGGTCTGGTCTCCAATCCCACCGGACCCGGGCGACCGCCCGGAAAGAAACACGGAAAGGGCAAAGGTGAGGCGTCAGGGGGTCGGTTGGAATCCGAAACATATGTGATCTGACGTGAGATATGAGATTATGTTAACTCATTGAGTGCCATTGACGTGTTTTACCGCTATGGCCCAACGTGCCAATGCCGTGTTTGCCGTGTTTCTGAAAAAAAATTAAGATCTTTTTTATTTTTTATGTTCAGAACCCAAGATATCATTATCTGAAGATTTGCAGCTCCATCCACTCCTTGTTTAACTTATAACTGAAAAAGGCTGTATCTCGCTTCCTAAGCACTTTTTTTTTACTTTGAAAAAAAAAATCGCACTGGCCAGAAATAGCCAGAAATAATTATGGCACTCAGTGAGTTAAGTGAGGTATTGTTGCTCGTGTGGAAACCTTGTATGTCCAACACATTCCTTTTTATTATTATTATTATCTGCTTTTGTGAGACACTCTTGTATGAGGGCATTCATTTATGAAAGAGATTGTGGGTTCGAATCCACCGTGGTGCATCCGGCTTTGCCGAGTGTCTACACGAACACAATTGGCCCGTGTTTGGGGGAGGGAAGCCGGGCGGGGAGGGTGATATCGGTCATTACACGTACTCCTACGGGCTGGGGCGGCACCTGTCAGCGGGGAGTGTTGGGCGGGAGGAGTGTGACTATGGGGGCTCCTCACAGGCAGGTGAGTCAGTAGAATGCGACAGCAGTGACAACACAGAAATGTGTGTGGAGAGGAATCAATTGGCATAACGACTAATTTGGGGAGAAAAGGGGGTGAAAAAATGATTGGCTACTCTAAATAAAAATTGAAATAAAGTAAAAATATGGAGATTCAAGGTTTCTGCCCGACAGGAACAATATGATATGAGGTGAGATATGATATGATCTGAGACATGATAAGAGATATGAGGTGCAATAAATGATATGATATGAGGTGAAATATCATGATATGGTGAGATATGATTAGGTGATGTAAGATGAGATTATGTGATGAAGTGAGATGTGAGTAGAGATGATATTAGGTGAGCGATTTAAATATGTAAGATGTGAGATAAGAGATGGTATGATTGAGATGTGATAAGTTCTATGAAATATGGTGATGTTCTTGTTCTTCATATTGCTCCTGTCCTCTCGTGTGTCTGTCCTCCAGCCCGGAGTCCAGAGTCTTCAAAGGACAGCAACGATGAGGACGACAAGGACTCCAAGAGTGAAGATGAGAGCGACAGCTCGGACCACACGTTCGTCAAGGACAACTACTTCAACTCCAGCTCCGTGTGGAGGAGTTACACCACCCGCAGACAGGCTCAGGGCAATAAGGATGGTGAGACACAGCCTACACTACCAACACTGTTTTTGAAAAAATGATAAAATAAGCGCTCTCAAATACGTCCCCGGACACAGGCGGGAGCAAAAAGGTAACACTATGATAGTCAGGCAGGCGCTGACAGAAGTAATCAAATATACGGTACCTAAAACCAGTGATGGAAAAAGTACTCAAATGTTTTACTTAAGTTAAAGTATCAATACTGCAATGTAGAAGTATTCTGTTACAAGTAAA
The DNA here is from genome assembly GCF_963280865.1 of Gymnoscopelus braueri. Taxonomy (NCBI): domain Eukaryota; kingdom Metazoa; phylum Chordata; class Actinopteri; order Myctophiformes; family Myctophidae; genus Gymnoscopelus; species Gymnoscopelus braueri. Next base: position 53,331,848 of record NC_137605.1, read on the forward strand.
AGTCCGGAATTACAAATTTACTTGAGTAAAAGTACAAAAGTACTGGTATCAAAATGTACTTGAAGTACCAAAAGTAAAAGTACTAAAATGTTTGAAAATAGCAGATCTACAAGCTCACAACGTGTCGCGATTTTGTGAGCTTGTAGATCGGCTATTTTCAAATAGCCTATGTATAAAATAGGGCTGAAGTGAACTGAAGCTGAAGTTTTATAATGAAATAATTTATATCTGCAAAGTAACTAGTAACAAGTTTTCAAATAATTGTAGTGGAGTAAAAGTACAATATTTTCCTCTGAGATGTAGTGGAGTAGAAGTAAAAGACTAAAAAAAACAAAGTTACTTTACACCACAGCCTAAAATGTAGAATGAATTGTGGTTCAGGGGATCTGTGGAGTCCAGTTTTCACCAGCCCACCCCTGGTTCCATGAGCCCCCCATATAAGCCACAGCTGCAGAAACGCTAAAGTTAAAACCTTGTCATCCTTATCACCAGGCCACACCCCTCTGTTTTTCCTCAGGTGTGGTCAACCACACCTTTGACTCTGAACTGCACTCACATACACATGAAAACCTTTTTAGCCAGACAGATCCAAGTATCTTATATTATTAGTATTGATGATGACGGTGACTGTCGTTCCTCTACAGGCAGCCAGGACAGTAAAGAAGGAGCCCTCTCAGCAGGGGGGCCAGATGACAGGAAGCCCCCCGTCGTCCCAGAGGAGATGGGGAAGAGTAAAGTGGCTTCCTGGCTGACCAGTCAGAGTATGAAGAAGGTGAGGAAGAGGAGGGGAAGAAGGAGTTTTGCACTCCTTCTGTTTGTCAAAGATCTTGCCCAGAGCATATCAACTATACCAGTATTTCTATAACTTTCTCTACTAGTGTACCCCGCTACATTCGTTTTTTTTTTTTGCCTGTCCAATAATTTTTTTTTCTTTCTTTCTTTTTTTAATTTGGCTTTATTATAGAAAACTCATTCAGGCCAGGTAAAAAACCTGCTAGCTGGCAACTTGGTGTTTTATTGACGGTTGGCTGACGTATTTTGGCAATTGGTTTTGTTGAAACTATATAGCATGTAAAAGATTCTTGTTATGTTAAGTTTCCAGATTTAACTGATTTTATGAATATGAGATACTTTTGTTCATAACCCAATATCAATATTCAAAATGACTTTCTGAGTACCCCAAGGAGTACTAGTACGGCTTTAAGAAGCATTGACCTTTACCATAAGACCAAGGAAGATCAAAACTGATTTATGATTCTATCTACAGTATGGAAGGCAGAGTGACAATCATACAGTAATCACTGCTTGGTACAACTGGAGACTTGATCAGTAGTTCTGATCCATGTCTTTTCTTCTGCCCAAACGTTTTCATGTCAATGACCCCCAAATTGATATACATTTGGCCGCGGACCCCCATCTGAAAATGTTGTGTGCCAGGGAAAATGATTCAAAAATGTCAATTTTTTATATTTTCAAAATATTTTCAAAAATAGCAGATGTACAATCTTGCAGCACAGCATTTGCTATAAGATGATTGTAATGCTATGTTAACTACTTTTGCTGGGGACCCTTGCGGGTCCCTGGACCCCACTTAGAGAACCAATGGGCTAGATTACCCTTCAATATTTTGCCTTGTTTTGTATTGTTGTTACTATCAGTGGTAGTATTTAGATCTGTTACACCTTTGTTATTGTTATACCTTTCAAGCCGGGGAACGCCTTGCAACGTTATTTTAATGTTATTATTAACTATTGATCCTCTTCTCTTATGTTTTCCAGGAGTCTGGAGATGATAAGAGGTACGTATGACGCAGCAGGAAGTGTCTGTATAGTTTTTCATGTTATATGTTGTTATGTGGTGTATAATTGTATTACCTTCAATCTATTGATGATATTGTATTGATGCCCTTCATATGAGCGTATAGTATGTTAATAATACAGTATACCACAAATGCAGTGGTTTTAGTTGGTCTACTGGCTCTGGTAGGACACCTACTGGTTGACAAGTGGTATTACATGAAAGCCCAAACACAATTTTTCCTTTGCTCAAAAATGTCGGCGCTCATAAGGGGAAACCAGGGTTGGAATGCCGGGTAAGACATAAAAGTTACAGATTGAAGCTGTAATGTGGTTAATAAGCTGTGTGTGTTTGTGTGGTAGTGAGCTGGTGAAGAAACAGGAAGTGATGACGCTATCTGACAGCGATGACGTTCAGACCATCAGCTCTGGATCAGATGACATTCCTAAGCACAACAAACCCGCCCAGGGTAAGTAAGGGTCAGAGGTCAGTCTGATTTCAGGGGTCAGTCTCAGATTTGGTCAATGAGGTGATTTTCATTTGATTCTTTTGCATTTTGTTGGCCCTCGATCATGGTAGAGGGTAGCACGGGTCTGTCGGAACCAAAGACCTGAGCCCCGAACCGAGCCGGTTATTTTAAGACCAACTCGCAAGTTCATAATTATAATATTAGACAATCTGATAATCTCCATCCTCCCTTCAGCCGTACCACCCACAGCCAGTTCTCCATTAAAGACAGAGGTTTTACTCTGGAATACACACATACCGGTACTTGCCAATTGCCAACTCCTCATCTTAACTCAGTAACTTTAAACATAGACTGAGGGCCAGCCTGATGAATCAAGCCTCTCCACTTGCTTCTACCATTATAACGTGGATTTCTGCATACACAACCACACACACTGACACACATGTGCAGACACGTGCACACACACACACACACACACACACACACACACACACACACACACACACACACACACACACACACACACACACACACACAGACACCCACACCCACACCCACACCCACACCCACACCCACACATTCAACTGCACACTAGGTATTTGTTGTTTGTCATGTCTTATGTTTGATTATTATGTTTAACTTGATTATTATGTTTAACTACTTGTTTATTATTTTTTAGGCGAGAACCCTTTATAAGCCCTTTATGGGTTTCTTTTTCTCACCTGCACTTATTTCTGTATTGTTTTTAATAATGTTACCTTTGTAATGTTTATTATTGTGCGAAAAAAAAAAAAAAAAAAAAAAAAAATCACACTGCACTAGTGCTACCCTCTAGTCTAGATCATGGTTTTTAGGGGCATTTTTGCCCTTTTGCCCCGTTATTTTCCTACGCTGTGGCTAGGACCTCCATGGATCAGGGTTGGAGTGGAGTGCACTGTTCATTTATCTCTCTCTCTTTCTGTGTCTCTCTCTCCCTCCCTCCCTCCCTCCCCAGCAGTGACCAAGAAGCAGGTAGCGGTGAAGTCCACGCGCGGCTTTGCCCTGAAGGGCCACGGTATGATGGTGAAGACTGGAAACCCTGGAGGCTCCGGAGGAGGGCCGGGGGGCCAGGGAGGGAAGCCTGGAACTCAGGGTCAGACCGCAGGAACCTACGGCCCCAAAAACACCCGTCAGTTCTTTGATGGAGAAGAGTCGTGTTACATCATCGACGCCAAGCTGGAGGGCAACCTGGGCCGATACCTCAATGTTAGTTCACTTTATATTTCGTTGCTGTCGGGCAGAAACCTCTTTATTTCCATATTTTAACTTTTTGTGTTTTTTCGTGAATTAATGCCCTACTTGATCACACTACAGTGTCACACATAAGCATCAAAAGTAGCAGATCTACAAGCTCGAGCTTGTAGCTTGTAGACCTGCTACTTTTGCTGTTTTTGAATTTGAATCCTGAAAAGTAATAGTTTTGGACATATGAGGTTTCCACCCGACAGAGACGATTTCATATTCACATAGTAATTCGATCACATTTGGAGATGTAACTTTTGTATTTATCATGGTCTCTCAAAATCTCCTCTTTCTCCATTTTGCACTTTCTCCCTCTCTTCTCTCTTTCTCTGTCCATCCCTCCGTTTTGTCTCTCCCATTGCAGCATAGCTGTAGTCCAAACCTGTTTGTCCAGAACGTCTTTGTGGACACTCACGACCTGCGTTTCCCCTGGGTCGCATTCTTCGCCAGCAAGTGAGTTTATCCTCCGCTAACTCCCAGCTGCTCTCACTGTTATTCATGTCAATTAAATTACAATAACATGTCATATTATTGAATCATATCAGTAGGTTTAGTCCAAGCAGTAACCTCTGTCAGTCTGACCTCAGACTAGTACAGCGCTCTAGCGCTAGTACTAGTACTACTATTGCTTCTAGTACTACTGTTACTACTACTATTAGTTGTACTACGCCTAGCTAGGATACAGCAACACAGGGACATGTGTTGCTGTTGCATGTCAATTAAATGTTATTAATACGATCCTTTATTGATCTCTGTGTGTGTGTGTGTGTCTCCCCAGGCGTATCCGGGCGGGCACAGAGCTGACGTGGGATTATAACTATGAGGTTGGAAGTGTTGAGGGTAAAGAGCTTCTCTGCTGCTGTGGATCCACTGAATGTAGAGGACGACTTCTGTAACGAAAGGCACTGGACTCTCTCTCTCTCTCTCTCTCACTCTCGCTCTCGCTCTCTCTCTCTTAAGAGCGATTAGCCGAACTGTCGTCACGCCAAGTTGCTAATCGGACTGTAAACAATGACCCACACATAGTAGAGCGATTCTTGGAAGCACAGAGCTCAATCAATCTCTCTCCCTCCTCTCTCTCTCTCTCTCTCTCTCTCTCTCTCTCTCTCTCTCAGCATTTTTACCATGGTCCATATAAGGCAGTCCCGTTAGGGAGGTTTAGAATAATGCACACAGAATTAAAGCCATTCATTGATCTGTTCAGTGTGTGACAGAAAGTTGAGATGCACGTAATGACCTGGGATCTCGTTCCTACGGCTACCTCCTTCATTGCTGGTTCAACTGGTCCTTTAATCGCTGGTACACCAGTCCTTCATGCATTTAACCACTTAATAGGCTCCGTGCATAGCTGTAGTTGGCTTTTCCAGAAGGTGGCATACACATTTCCGGTTCAGTTTCCCATAGCTTCATTTTGATTGGCTCAGCAGCAGATTTGAACAGGAAACCGGTTCAAATATGCTGCTGAGCCAATCAAAGGAAGCTATGGGAAATTGAACCGGAACAAGGAAAGCGGGAATGCCACCTCCTGGAAATAGGAACTGAAGTCATGCACATCCCTATTTAATTTGTTGTATGGTGAATAGCGCATATAGCAGATCTACAAGCTCACAGCGCTTGTAGATGCTATTTTGCTATTCGTCGTACGACTGATTAAATGGCGATTAAGTGGTGATTAGCCTCTTAATCCCTACCCGGGATTCAAACCCGGGTTTGATTGGAAAAAGAAATTGAACAATGTTGAATTTCTTTTCAACATTTTGGACATTTTGCAGAAGGTTGAAAGTGGTTCAATGGGAATATAAGGAGGCAGGAACAAAGACATGTAACAGTTTTTGACTAAATCAAAGCGCTCTGACATGTCAAAAATAAGTGCTTGTTTGGGAGCACACTGAAGCCTGATTTACCGTCATACGATGCCACAGGTTGTTGTTATAGATCATCTATTTTAGGCAAGTGACGCCGTCATAGGAGTATACATTTAAGCAGAAATGTTTTATATTGTGCTATGAATGGGTTGGATAATTAATTGAATGTGCAGATTCTATTATGTGTTTTGTACGGAAGCCCACTGGGGTCAAGAATCAAATCACTGTAGCTTCTAAACATGTTTATTATTACTGTTAGGTGGTTTGTAATTGAACTGTAACCATCAGAGGTCTGTAATCACCTTCTAGAGTCATATTGTGTATATATACACTATATCACTGGAAACTGCTTTCATAAATTGTTTGTTGTTAAAGTTAATTGTTTTTTCATGTTCAAAGTAAGTTGAATAACTGAACTCTGTTTAAATAAAAGAGTGACTGAATGCTAAACGGCCTCTCCGACACCTCCTGGTGGGCAAATGGATAAACTTACATTTGGTCATTAGTAAAAAAATGGTTTATGAGTACTGTCTCTCTCTCAGGCTGTCTGTGTATCTGTCTGGCTGTCTTGGTCTGTCCTGACTGTCTCACTTTCACAAAAACAAAGTTTTTTTTACTGAACCAAAATGATAGCTTCTAGTCCTTGCTTCATGTATGAACCTGTCGATCTGAACCAATTGTGCTTTGTTTTTTCAGTAAATAATGAAACTTTCTATGTAGGGTAGAAAACAACCGGAGGATTTATTATTTAATGTTATTTAAGGAGAGAAAGTTTACAGAGCACACTGTTCCCTGGGACCGTGGTAGTTGAGGGCCACATGAACAGGAGATGTTGAAGGTAGGGCTGAGAGTCTTATTTCATCTTCTCCACCTACATGTTTCCAGGCTGTTCAATTTGAGCCCACAGCCTTCCATTAATAAGCCACTGTTTTGTTCACTAAGAGATCATCCCAGCTTGTCTAGGCTTTGATAGACCCTCTGTTAGTAGATAAATACTAAGGTCTTTTTTTCTTTTCTTCAGTTAGTCTAATTTCAAAGGATCTTTGTTATCTGTGTTATTATTCTGCCTTCATTGTTTTCTCTTTTTTAAGTTTGTTCAATTGTGTTATTAATAAAATGTCATATTCCAACATTACCTGTTTTGTTTTTTTCCCCTGAGAATAACACCATAACGATTACTATCAGAATATAGAGCTTTAACCTTTTCACAAAAAAAAACTATGTTAATCCTAAAATATCACTTACACTAATGTAATTGTTGCTACTACATTCTCTGTAGGTCGTCCTTGGACGAGCCCTCCAGCCGCGTCTCCAGTCATCTCGATCCTCCATACATCTGGCTTGCTCGCCAGTACTTTCCACCCCTGCATCTTCCACACAGTGGCTTTTGCAAGAGCTTTCCTCTCTTTAATGTCTTGCTCTTTCGAGTTGACCCATGGGCCCAGGTGTTTGTATGTCATTGTCTTCTTTCACTGCATTGACTCCTGTTGTCATTAGAGGTGGATGGCCCGGGAGGGTGTTATTGTTCTAGGTGGGTACCTCAGTTTTCTTGGTATTTAGCCAAAGACCAACCCTGGCACACAGTCTTCATGTCCTCCATGATCCTCATTAACCACTTAAACCCCAGCATCCATATTCTGGGAACATAAGCCAAAACCAGCTATTTTTGGCAAAGAGATTTGGTGTAGACGGAAAGAAGTAGTCAAAGTACAGTTGTAACTAAAGTCCAGTTCTCTAAGACTACAGGGGTTTAAGTGGTTAACTAAGGCCAAGTACTGGGCTATGGTGTTTCTCCCCTCTCAAAAGCCATTTTGTTTCTCCCTCAAGTGGGGGTCGATGGCGCTCTGTATCCTGTTCAGTATCATGCAGTTGTACATCTTTTGCAATGATACGTATGTCTGACTGATGCCTCGATAGTTGTCTGGTGTCAGGAAATCTCTGGGAGGGTGTCGGAGAGAGACCATGTATCAGGTTTGTTGTTTTTCCATCGGAGCAATTGGCACATCTCCATGATGATGATGTCAAGATCGCAATTCTCAAAGACCTCTTTGAATTCTCAATGCCGTCCAGGCCCAGCACCTTTCCTTGCTTCATAGTGATTTCACTCTTGACCGTCAAGGGTCCATCATCAATATTGAGATTGCAGGTATTTCTTCACTCCATCCACTGTCAGGTGTGTGTCTATAGGAGATTCAGGAAGTGAACCAGGAGGTCGCTCTCTCTTCCATGCTGTTGCCTGCAACCTGTCCCTCCTTTGTCCCATAGACTGGATGGATGCCAATGCCGTGGTTCTGAGGAATCTGCAGTCGTGTTCCTGAGTGGACAGTGGCTGGAAAAGCAGGTATGGACTAGTCCTACATTGCTTTATTACAAATTGTTTAATTTTAAATGGAATATTGGGTGTCAGTAATAACAGTTCTGTGATTGGCTTATTTCTTCAGTCCGTCTCCTGGTAACAGGAACCTGATTGGAGGATGAAACTTAACATTAACCCTGGCATCCCTATTTTGGTGTTATTGTAGGCAACGCGTTTCAAAAAGAGTACACACGTGAGCTTGTGGAATTTACAGTACAGTTGATCATTTAGGCATTCATTAGATTAGACTTATCCAGACTTATCTGAAAGATCAGAGTGACTGGTATGAACCCTAGACAACAGACTAGTTGTAGTAGTGTGGTCAAGTAACTAGCACACTGGTGGCCTCTACTCTAGTCTGACTATCTATTTAGAATGGGGGCTTTCCCAGGCTGGCGTTACCACACAGTGCCAGGCATTGAAAACCACCATTGATTGCTTTTTTACGTCTTATTATAGTATATATATATATATAAGTAGAATAATACAAGCATAATAAATTAATCAAATCTAACAAAGTATTGAGTCAATAATTTAATATGAACAATAAAGTTAAGATGAATTCTGACTATCTGGGGTTTTTTTTTAATCACCTGATTTAAATCCTCTACTAGTTTTTGATGAAGCTCTTAAATGCTGAGGTAAAAAATTCCAGATCTGCTTATTTTAGAAACCTTACTGAGAGCAGTCCAATATTATTTTCCATCTATATTCTGCCATTGGGGTATCTTACATGCACACGTAATATCAGTTACCACTTTCTTGCAGATGGCACTTTATTTTTGCCACTTGAACCCTAGCGACCCTATTCTGCATGAGGCATATATTCGCCGAAAATAGCAGATCTACAAGCTCAAACAGCTTGAGGAGATTTGGTGTTGAGGGAAATAAAGGAGGGGGCCTAGTATGCAGTAGACCCCTGGGTTTAATTGGTTAAGTTTGATCCAACTAAAGAGCTTTTGGGGAAATGACTCTCAAAAACTTAATGATGTCCACAAACTGGATGTCCCAAAACCTTCTACAGTTGAATGCTAAAAAGACAGATCATTTAAATAAGCCCAGATTGTATGACCAGTTTCAAACTGACGTCCCTAATTTGGGCAAGTCATTCTAAGTGGCCGCTACAACGAATACAATTGGTCGTGTTCGCAGATGGGAAGCTGGGTGACGAAGGCTGCATTAATGACGCCTACATCAATACATGTTGGTCAGGGCGCCTGTTCAGGGGGGTGTAGAACCGAGAGGAGTAGGTGTTCCTCCATACGCGTTGCTTCCTCCCCTCACTGTCTGGTGGAAAAACGTGTACATGTGTAGTTGTGTATCGGAGACATGTTGTCGTCTACATCCACCCCAAGACCAACCAGTAACGGAGTCAGCAGTGACAAAGTACTACAGTACAAGAGACTTGGGAATTGGGAATTGGCATAACTTCTGCAATGGGAGAAGAATGGTGGGAAAAAAATTATTGCATACCAAAACAAAACTCAGAAATCATACCATGGATTCCAAAGAGGATTGAGCGTGTCCATATGGCCCATGGCTCCACAATGGAATACATCACAGATCAATTTTCCAATCCAGTGGCTGGCTGAACCAGCAAATCATGCGAGACCGCAACGCGATCGGACGTCAGTTCCAACTCATCATGAAACCTTAACCAACTGGCACACTTTTCCCAACATAGCAGAGGTCCTTGGCACCACGGCCTGAAACATAAGCATGAGACGGATCAAGAGAGGAGAGGAATGAAGACCGCCGCAGGCAGCTAATAAGATCCTGCATAGACTTTAACCTAGTCTGGTAAAGACACTTTCAGACCCTGAAATCCAAGTACTCCGTAAAGGTGATGTATATATAATGTGTGAAGTGAAGATAGCTTACAGAAGAACCACCAGCAGGGGGCAGGAGATAATGTCCTCTCTTTCTTCATCTCTCTCTCTCTGTTCCCTTCATTATATCTCTGTCCCCGGAGGTCCTGACCAACAACTTATTAATAGTATCTGTCTTAATACCTTCTCTCTCTCTCCTTCATTCTCTCTCCTACTGTAACCTCTCTCCTTCCATCTCCACTCTTCTCTCCTCTTATTTCTGTCCTCTGTCTGTCTGATACTTTCTCCTCGTCTGTCTGTCTCTCTGTCTGTCTGTCTCTATGTTTTTCTCATAAACTGTTCTCTCACTCTCTCTGTCTGCATGCTTTCTTCACTTTCTGTACCTCTTCTTACTCTTTGTCGCTTCCTACACATTCCACCTCTCTCTCCATCACCCACTCGGTCTCTCTTTCTTCCTCTGTGTCTGTCTGTCTTTGTGTGTGCCTGTCTCTTATCGCACTTTGTCTCTGTCTGTCTGTCTGTCTGCCTCTGAGTCTGCCTATCTCTGTATCTCTCTGTTGTCTCTGTCTGTCTGTCTCTGAGTCTGCCTGTCTCTGCATCTCTCTGTTGTCTCTGTCTGTTTGTCTGTGTCTGTCTCTCTGTGCCTGTCTCTGAGTCTGCCTGTCTCTGAGTCTGCCTGTCTCTGAATCTCTCTGTTGTCTCTGTCTGTTTGTCTGTGTCTGTCTGTGTCCATCTCTGTTTGTCTGTCTTTCTCTGTTATGGGGAAGACCAAGTTGTATTCAGTGTTGAAGAGTTTCCTGGACTGTTTGTGCCTCTGCCTGTCTGTGAGTACCTTCAAATATGTCTAATACCTGTACTAACCGTGCTGCTACTACAATCACCATTGCTATTACATCTAGGAGTAGACTATATTCATTTTTCATTTTGGGATTGTGCTCATAAGGTTTAGTCTAGTGCTGTGACTACTTATACTTTGCACAGCGTTGACATGTTGGCAGTCATAATCCATATAATTTTAATTGAGTTGATACATATACATGCAACCAACAGTATGCACAGTCCATGGTGTCATTATAACAGTACATTATAACGCCATATGATGTGTGAAAGATGTTTTTCTGCACATACTAATAACATGAGTAATAACATTAACAATTTGGGGCAAAAAATAACAGATCTACAAGCTCACAACACATTGCAATGCATCGCGTTGTGAGCTTGTAGATCAGATAGTTTCACTGTTCATTGTATGATTAAGTATATAGGGCTTAAGTGGAAACAAATTCACAACAGTAAGCCCAGTCATGAATCAAAGAGGGTTTATTCATGAAACAAGACATTGATGTAAGTTACCAAATAATTGACCATGAAGCTGCTTTTGTTAATACCCAGGTAATATTTGACTAAGCAGTTAGCCTGCAGTCCACACCAGTTTGATGGTTTTATAACAAAATAATGTAAGTACTAAAGTAAGGTTTCTTTCCCTTTAATCACTTGAAGCACATTCATTAGCTGGACACATTTAATCAACATAAACACTTATTAAACCTAAAAAGTCCAAACACGCGTATAAGGAAAACACCAAACAAACTTTTATTTTCCTTTTGTGATTTATTGTAAATAAAATCAAAGCCATACTGTATACTAAAAAAGTACACATTTTACAAATGTTTTACTTTCCTTGATTAAAATGGTTTCTTGGGAATATCTCTTGAGGATATTTCTCTCTGTTCCTTTGGGAGATGTAGAGGACCTGAAATGGCTACACCATGCTGTAACTGTTACAACATGCCTTCAAAGTAATAGAGACTCTTCCTACTAATAACACTACTTACGATAATAGTAATAATGCATAATACATACTGTCATTTCTTCTCATGTACACAAACTATCTTTCTATTAGCGTTCTGTCTCCCACATGGTCTTCTGGTGTATCAACAACACCTCACACTGTCCGTGCGTGTGTGTGCTCAATGCTCTAGTTTCATACTTTATGCTGCTCCTAATGTGCTGTGCTCTCTCCAACCCTGCGCGCACACACACACACACACACACACACACACACACACACACACACACACACACACACACACACACACACACACACACACACACACACACACACACACACACACACACACACACACACACACACACACTCACTCACACGTAGAAGTTGCGTGTTCAGCACTGTTGGTGTGTGATATTAATACCGGGCTGACAGCTGATAGGAACAGACTGCACGCACGCACACACACACACACACACACACACACACACACACACACACACACACACACACACACACACACACACACACACACACACCACACACACACAGCTGTAGATCTGTATGGAGTGATGAGGGACGAGTGCTTCTCAAGATCTGTTCTTGTGTGTACTTGTGTTCTCATCAACTTGTAAAACGTCATCGGTCGCCACTCAAGTCCTGTCCCTCTTCAAAGGGTCTCATCTATCCACAAACAGTCAATAGTACCCGCCCCCGAGTTTGTGAACTTGATCCGCTCACTTTAAAGGTTTTCAAATCTAAACTTTCACCCATAACCACAAGCCCAAAGGCAGGGATGCCAGGGTTAATGCGGTTCACTCGACAAGGACATTCTTCACAAGGACGCAACTCTTTTTTTTGCATTCTTGGTATTGAGAAAGGGCCATTCACCACCCTATATACTTTGTTGACCGGGGACCCCCAGGGCTCTACAGTAGGGCTGCTCCCCCCCCCCCCTCTACGGCAAATCTCTTTGCCGAAAATAGCAGACCTTGTAGATCGACTATTTTCGCTGAATGTTTTGCCTCAGAAAAGGGACGCCAAATTTTATGTGGTTAATGTATACTTAACTTAAACATGTTTTTTTTTTTTTTTTTAACTGTGACCTTTGACCCCAGCGGAGCCGCAGGGGGAGGGGCAGAGACAGCGAGGACGGTCACCTCCTCTACAACACCGGAGGCCTGCTGCGGGACAGATGTAGGTCAAAGTTCACCACAATGGAATTCTGTGTACTGTTAGTAACCTGGCATTAAATACAGATACAATGTGCTGTTGACTATTAATTATTCATGCAAACGGGTTACATCAGACCACAGTGGAAGCCATAGAATATTAGAGCGTGAAGCAAACGTTAAACTAAGTTTTAAAGAGAAGTCCAACGCGCTTCAGCCAGTTAAAGGTAGAATGACTTGGTGCTCAACAGGGACAACTTGAATGAGAAGAAAGATACCTGGGCACTTCAAAAGAGACTACCCTAATAAAATACTGGAGCACTCGACTTTCAGTCACCCCTGCAAAACCCAGACGAGTGCTCCAGTATTATATTTGGGTAGTCTCTTTTGAAGTGCCCAGGTATTTTTCTTCTTATTAAACTAAGTTTATCAGCATATGAGATGAATGACTTTTATTCATTTATTACAAAACCTTTTCCTGTTTCATAAAAAAAAAAACTGTACAAGCGAGAAAGTGTGGTCATACTGTAATACACGGTACAATCCTGAGTGTTAATTGAATGTTTTTCAGTGTATTAAGTGGTGTATGATCTGTGTTCCAGATGAGATTGTCAACACGCTGGGGGAGGGGACCTTTGGGAAGGTGCTCCAGTGTGTGGACCATGGCAGGTAAATGCATACTGTACTTTACACACACACTAACTATATATATGTTGGCTATGTTTTTGTTTTGTTTTTTTGAGTGAATGAGTACATGTTACAACATGCTTCTTGACAATTCACAAACCATAGACATAGCAATCAAACAAAAATCCAGGAGGGACAAGGGATTGGTTTCTCAATACATTTAGATTTTAGCGTTTTTTATATTTTTTCCTTCACACCATCCTCATACGTACATGCATACGCATTTGTGCTTAGACTCTCCCTCTCTCTCACACACACACACACACACACACACACACACACACACACACACACACACACACACACACACACACACACACACACACACACACAGAGGTTACCTATACCACAGACAAATAATAAGGACATCCCACCTCTACCCTCATGTGTCCCTACCCACCCACCCGCCTGCGCGCGCACGCACGCACGCACGCACGCACGCACACACACACACACACACACACACACACACACACACACACACACACACACACACACACACACACACACACACACACACACACACACACACACACACACACACACACACACAGACACACACACACACACACACACACACACACACACACACACACACACACACACAAGGGCAAAGACACAGACACAGACACACTAGGTTCCTTAGGGTTTCACCTGCAGTGCCTCATAAATTTAAGTTGGCTATTAAAACTCATCGGTGTTCGAGATGTTTGGAGCAACCTTGTACCACTTAAACCCAATATACTTCGAGTCCCCCAGGGGTCTGGACGAGCCCCCCTCATTTTACCCTCTAGTCTAAGTGCTATACAGTAGGTATCTTATTCACGAAGTCAGTAGTATGAAGGCAATGCAAACAACAGAGGCTTGACATGGTGGGCAAATATTTTGAACCACTTTCTGTTGGCCAACCAACCAGCTAACACCTGACACCATCGACCTCAGTAATCACCACCTGAAATGTGACCCCGCCGTGTTATCTTCTTAAAGCACACTTAACACCTTCCCCAGGCCTATGATTAGTTATAGTGTGTGTTGTGTGTGTGTGTGTGTGCGTGTGCGTGCGTCTCTGTGTGTGTGCAGGCAAGCGTTACTGTATTTGAATGTAAAGCACACTGAGTTTACTGTGTATAAAGTGTGCTTCATAAAATAAAGTAGACTAGATAAGTAACTTGGCTACTGTTAGAGCTACCATTACACTACCTTTAAAAACTGTTAGTGCTAGTAGTACCTCTACTGTTAACTATGTTCTATTAATACTAGTGGTACTGCTTGCAGAGGAGGACTTCAGACAGCGGTGAAGGTCATCAAGAGCCAGGAGAAGTACAGAGAAGCAGCCAAGCTGGAGATAAAAGTTCTGGAGAAGATCAGAGAAAGCGACCCTCTGAACCAGCAGTCAGTTCTTCTTCCAAAGCATACATAATATCGTCGCTGTCGGGCAGACGAGCTTGTAGATCTATTTACAAGCAGTATATACCGATCTAAGTAGCCTTGTCAACATCACCATCGTAGTGGTCTGAGAAATTTGCCATAACTCCACTGCAAGAAATATGCCGTACCTGAGAGTAAAACCTTTTTGTTTTATAATCATTACTGTTACTATATTTGTAAGATAAGGTGTTTTGGTGTGAAAACCAAGTATCCTGTATATCATAACAAACCGTGTGAAAATCGGTTGAGAATTCAGTGGGTTAAAATGATTTTAATTGTGGGGAGACCTGCTTCAGTGGACACACACTACATGGGGCATTCGTGCAATAGTAGGCATGTCTTGCCCCTGCCAATATGGCAGCCGTGATGTTGCATCGCTTAAAATGAACAGCAGAGGCCAATGTGGTATACTGTATATGCATAGAGTTATGATATATTGGGTATATGTGTATATATCTACGCTCCAAACCCTCAACAAATCAACACAACAGTACAATAATGAGTGATAACTGTGTTCGTGACATGTACGTCTGCGTCTTCCGTCAGTCACTGTGTGCAGATGCTGTGCTGGTTCAACTACTCGGGTCACGTGTGCATCTGCTTTGAGCTGCTGTCTCTCAGTACGTTTGACTTCCTGAAGACCAACGGCTTCGTGCCGTATCCCCTCCATCACATCAGGCACATGGCCTATCAGATCTGTGACGCCGTCAGCTGTGAGTAATGCTATGACACATTATCAGTCGAATCCTTAACCACTTAAACCCCTGTGGTCTTAGAGAACTGGACAGCTGTACTTTGACCCCTTTTTCCGTACACCAAAGCTCTTCGACAAAAATGACCGATCTATCTTTGCTGTCTTTGCTGAAAATAGCCGATCTACAAGCTCACAACGCGAGCTTGTAGATCTGCTAATTTTGCCAAATGTTCTTCCCAGAATAGGATTCATGTGGTCAGAGTGTAGCTACAAATGGAACCAAATACACCTGTAACACACGCAGGCACGCACACGCACGCACACACGCACACACACACACACACACACACACACAAGGGATCACGTAGTGAGATGTTCATTATTAATAGTGTGATTAAGAACGCTGGTTTGTTATCAAGAAATAACGATGCTGTGGTTGACCAATCAGAAATTAAATGCCATGTAATAAGCAACAAAACATTTGGAAACGTGTGTTTGGTAGATTATTATGCTATTGTAACAATGCTTCTTGCCAATAACTTTTATACCGTTGTAAAGACTGTTTATTTCCCTTCTAAATGCTGTCTCATTTGTAAGGATAAGCTGATTATATGGGTTGCGCGCGCCCATGAACAAATTTGCCAAATCTTCTCTGCCCCAAACAGCTTACTCTAAATCAAAATCAACACTGTGCAATAGTGACCAACACAACCACATTGGATGACTTGGCGACAAATGCTGGTTGAGGAGTGGAATGTCATCCCGTGACCGCAGCATGAGTAGGAGCAGAGGTGCCAGGCTGTTGTGGCTGTGTATGGTTCTTCCTCTCACACGCTACTGAGGCTCCTGACTGTTAACCCATGTTGCTATAATATCAGAGGTTCTCAAACTTTTTTCATGTCAAGGACCACCCAACAGAGGCGTCCCTAGGTCTCTACTAGGTTGGGGGCTTAGCCCCCCAGGCAACGGACACATGCACGCGCACGCAGCGCGCGTGCATGTGTCCCCTCCCCCGCATGCGCTTCGCTCGCGCGATTTCTTTCACGGATTTCGGTGGATTTTGGTACTTTTTCCCCCGTTTTTGTTACTTTATTTCGGTTTTAGGGTTAGGGGTAGGGTTATAGATATATAATAAAAATAAAAATAAAATGTATTTTTTTGTTTTAATATTTTTTTGGTGGCTTTGGATAAAACATTGGTGGCTATAGCCACCGAAGCCCCCGCGTAACGACGCCACTGCCACCCAAAATGATATGTTTTTTTCTGTGGACCCCCCCCCTCCCCCTCCCCCATCTCAAAATATGTTGTTCCAGGGACCCCCAGAAGCAAAGATTTAAGAGTTAAAATGTATACATATATTCAAGATTTGCACATTTTCATGATTTATTTTCAAAAATAGCAGATCTACAAGCTTGTATATCTGCTATTTTTTTTTATATCCAAAGACATCTAAAGTGACACAGATGCGTTCCCGGATTGAATGGGTTAAATGAATACATTGTAAAATTTCCAATATGTCATGTTTCTTCATTGTTACTGATAGTCTTCAATCATCCAATCCACCAAACGACACCAAACGAGAGTCAAAAGCAACTGCAGAACAAGCTGTTTTGCATTGGCTGAGAAGATTTGGCAAATCTTTCACGGGCGCAACCCACACATACTCAGCTGTGCTGCTCATCCTGCATGTTCTTTACAAATGGGGAACCATTTAAAAGGTAAATTAACAGGCTTTCCAGCGGTTTAAAAGTTACTGCAAACAAGCGTTGTTACAACAGAGGAACAATCTACCTTTGCCATTAACGTTTTGGTTTTATAGAATATGAATTTTATATTGTTGCTGTTGGGCAGAAACCTTATCTTCAACTTTTTATGTTTTTTTTATTAATGCATTAATGCACACAAAAGTAGTGAAAATAGAAAATCTACAAGCGCACAAGATCTGATATTTCCATTTATGTTTTTAAAATAATTATAAAAAAGGAACGGTTTTGGACACCCGACAGCAACGATATTCATACAGTATATTCTCTCTCTCTCTTTCTCTCCAGTTCTCCACGATAATAAGTTAACTCATACAGACCTGAAGCCAGAGAACGTGTTGTTTGTCAGCTCAGACTACGACACGGTTTACAACCTTGCACAGGTATTCTATACATACATTATGTATTCATTTAGATTATCACCCAGGCCAGAGATTAGTGAGCACAAAAGCCCCGTTGTTTTGCATGTAATTACAATTCTTGCTCCAATAGGGAGAGCAGCTGGGCATGTTTTAAAGTTTCAGATGATGAAGGAACACGATATAATTATTGGGGATGTGTTGGAACTAAACCAAAGCGATACAACTTTACCATCAAATCACAGCTCACGTGTTTTGATGTAATATTTTGTGTTTTGGATTTAATATTATTTAATGATTTAGATGATTCAAAAATGATTGAGCTGGACATGGTGTGTGCTATTTTTGCTTGTCGTATGAAGAAGTGTATATAGGGAAAATGTACCCCCTGAGTCCCCTCTGTTCTCAAAGCAAACCCTGTCTCATCTCCTCTCCTCTCCTCTCCTCTCCTCTCCTCTCCTCTCCTCTCCTCTCCATCAGAAGAGACATGAGAGACGGGTGAAGGACAGCACGGTTCAGTTGGTGGATTTCGGGAGCGCCACCTTTGACCACGAGCATCACTCTGCTGTCGTCTCCACGCGGCACTACCGCGCCCCAGAGGTCATACTGGGTACTGCAGCTAAATGAGTTGTTCTGAAAGTGATTTGTACCTCCATTGATAATGCTGTACGCACATGCAGTGTGTTAATGTGTGTTTTTGTCTGTGTGTGTGTGTGTGTGTAGACCTGGGTTGGAGTCATCAGTGTGACGTGTGGAGTATAGGCTGTGTTCTGTTTGAATACTACCAGGGATGCACACTCTACCAGGTAATGGAGGACCACAATGGAAACAAGCCCAACAGGCCTTTGGGCTTTTTGTGTTATCCCTCTTAGCTTTTTTAACGGCACTGCTGTACCGGTTTCAAGCTTGTTGATAGAAGTATTCAATCAATCAATCAATCAATCAATCAAAGTCACACAAACATGACAGGTTTGAGTCTCAGTAGATTGTTCATTGGTCCATACATACCGGTCCATTTTGCGAGTTGATAGGTCTGTATTGTCTGTGTGTTGATTGGTCCATAATGTCTGCTTGCTGTTTGTTCAATTAGTCATTTAACTTTCTCTTTCGTCTAGTTTTGTGTTTTTGCCGGACCCAGGGGGTCTGGCTTACATGAGGCTTTGTACCTGTTTCCTCCATACATGGGCATGGTCACTTTGTCCTTAGGCCCCAGCCATAAAAGTCTGTCCCCCTTTCATCCATACATGGGCATGTTTTGTACCTGTTTTCTCCATACATGGGCAGAAAACAGGTTTTGGTCACTTTGTCCTTAGGCCCCAGCCATAAGAGTCTGTCCCCCTTTTGTCCATACATGGGCATGTTTTGTACCTGTTTTCTCCATACATGGGCAAAAAACAGGTTTTGGTCACTTTGTCCTTAGGCCCCAACCATAAAAGTCTGTCCCCCTTTCGTCCATACATGGGCATAGACACAGGCTGACACGTCATGTGAAGTCTGGGTCTGGCAGAACCAGGTCTCCTGGTCTTGTTCTTTACTTCTGGGCACCAGATTGGTAATGTTATAATGTCTGTTGATTGGTCCATACTGTCTGTGTGCTGATTGGTTCTTGCCGTGTGTTGATTGGTCCATACTGTCTGTGTGCTGATTGGTTCTTGCCGTGTGTTGATTGGTCCATACTGTCTGTGTGCTGATTGGTTCTTGCCGCGTGTTGATTGGTCCATACTGTCTGTGTGCTGATTGGTTCTTGCCGTGTGTTGATTGGTCCATACTGTCTGTGTGCTGATTGGTTCTTGCCGCGTGTTGATTGGTCCATACTGTCTGTGTGCTGATTGGTTCTTGCTGTGTTTTAGACTCATGAGAACAGAGAGCATCTGGGCATGATGGAGAAGATTCTTGGTCCTCTACCTCCCATGATGCTACACAAGAGCAGGTAACACACACACACACACACACACACACACACACACACACACACACACACACACACACACACACACACACACACACACACACTCACTGGTGTAAAGTAATTAAGTACATGTACTCAAGGACTGTACTTAAGTACAATTCTGAGGTATTTTTTACTTTACTTGAGTATTTCCAATTTTCAGTAATTTTACTTCTACTCCACTACAACAAATATTGTGCTTTTACTCAACTACACTTATTTGACATCTTTAATTACTAGTTGCAGTTACATTAACCACTTAAGCTCTATAGATAATTTGAAAATAGCCGATATACAAGCTCACTCCCGCTCCGAGACCACAGCTCCTGGGATCTTCCCCCAGCCTTTTTTCTTTTGTAACAAAAAAAAAGGCATGGGTTTCCGAGGCTAGACATCATGTGACCTGCATGCTTGTGTCCATCCATCCAGGAAGCTGGGGTACGTCCGTCATGGACATCCAGACTGGAGGGACAACTGTAAAACTGGACGCAACGGCAAGGACAAATGCAAACCTCTGAGGGTGAGTTCACATCCACTATGAACAGCACAACGTGCACTTACAGAGGAGAGACAGACAGTAGGACAGCTGAGAGGGAGACAGACAGCGGAGAGGGAGACAGTGTAGGAGAGACAGACAGCGGAGAGACAGACAGCGGAGAGGGAGACAGTGTAGGTAGGAGAGAGATGCAGTAGGACAGCTGAGAGGGAGACAGTGTAGGAGAGACAGACAGCTGAGAGGGAGACAGTGTAGGAGAGACAGACAGCGGAGAGGGAGACAGTGTAGGAGAGACAGACAGCGGAGAGGGAGACAGTGTAGGAGAGACAGACAGCGGAGAGGGAGACAGTGTAGGAGAGACAGACAGCTGAGAGGGAGACAGTGTAGGTCGGAGAGACATGCAGTAGGACAGCTGAGAGGGAGACAGTGTAGGAGAGACAGACAGCGGAGAGGGAGACAGTGTAGGAGAGACAGACAGTGGAAAGGGAGACAGTGTAGGAGAGACAGACAGCTGAGAGGGAGACAGTGTAGGTAGGAGAGTCATGCAGTAGGACAGCTGAGAGAGAGACAGTGTAGGTAGGAGAGACATGCAGTAGGACAGCTGAGAGAGAGACAGTGTAGGTAGGAGAGACATGCAGTAGGACAGCTGAGAGAGAGACAGTGTAGGTAGGAGAGACTACACCGCGTTGATAAATGAGGGCCACTGTATCTGGTCCATTTCTTTTCTAAGGTTAGACGTACACAGTTATTCCACCAGAGGGCGCTCCACAGACATTGTTAACTTCAAGTCCTCCATATTCCATAAAGAGCACTTTGAAATTGTATGAATGTATTTATTATTGATTATAGTAAGACCGAAATAAATGCCACAGTTTACATTGTTATATTGCATTTATTTTGTATTTTTATTATGTAGAATTTATTGTAATTTTTTTATTGGTTGACTTTGTTGTCTAATTTTGAACATCTTCAAAATAAAGTTATTCATTCACACACACACACACACACACACACACACACACACACACACACACACACACACACACACACACACACACACACACACGCACTCAAAGGACCCCAATGGAAATAAGATCTCGAGATTTTTTGTGTTTTATCCTTTGGACAAATAAGTAAAAATTTATGTTCATGTAGCCTATATGTATTCTTGTCCATACAAACACCAATCCATCAATCAATCAATCAATCGATAAGTGAATCAATCAATAAATCAATGTGTTTTTCTATTGGTCAGAGCTACCTGCTGGGCAGCGGATCAGAACACGTTCAGTTCTTTGACCTATTGGAGGCCATGCTGCAGTATGAGCCCACCAAACGCATCTCTCTCTCCTCCGCTCTCAAGCATCCCTTCTTCCTTCACCTCCGTCCCCTGGCAGCCAATCAGGAGTGGAGGAGCAGCTATGACGTCAAGTGACGCCCGGGACCCCCACGAATGACCTTTTGATAATTAACTTGATAGAAAACAAATCTCTGCTCTGTATTCCACATGAGACTCTAAGCTAGCATCCAGAGAATGGTCTGTTCGTACACGCACGCACGCACGCACGCACGCGCACACACACACACACACCCGGACCCACACACACATGCGGTATGCAGTGCTTGTCTTACAGAACATAGCAAATATTATTGCTGCCTTGGCTGCCTTGAGACTCTGATTTGATGGAGTGCAGCTGAGCAAGAGAGCATGGTTACAAGGCTGTGTGTGTGTGTGTGTGTGTGTGTGTGTGTGTGTGTGTGTGTGTGTGTGTGTGTGTGTGTGTGTGTGTGTGTGTGTGTGTGTGTGTGTGTGTGTGTGTGTGTGTGTGTGTGTGTGTGTGTGTGTGTGTGTGTGTGTGTGTGCAGCATTGAATGTACAAGCTGTGTTGGACCGTCAATATAAATTAATGCTAATTGATTGTCCAAACTGCTTTATCACTGTAGTGTAAACAATACTGTGTGTGTGTGTGGTCACATGTCATGGCGTCTGAGCTGAGCTGTAGTCGTGAGTCATGCTAATTAAGTTAAATCCTCCGATGTTGTAAAGACCACAGGCTGGTCTCAAAGTAGTGTGTGTGTGTGTGTGTGTGTAGGGGGGCGGGTGCGTGTGGGTGAGTATGTTGGGGGTCATTATTCGTCCTTCACGTGCTACAAACTGATCCAGCTGGAATCCTTTAAGTGGTGAGATAACACACACACACACACACACACACACACACACACACACACACACACACACACACACACACACACGCACATGTTGTAGACAGATCGATTAAACCACAACATCTTGAGATATGTTATTATAACCCCCTATGTGATGTTCATTATGCATTGTGATGAGTGTTTTCTACTGTATAGATGATTCACATCCAATAAAAGTACTTTGGCTTGTTGAAGTAGGTTAATAACCGGTGTATCTGTGTATCTATCTCTGTGCATGTATTCTGTTTCTGTACTTACAAAGGCAAATACAACCACAACTATAGTACAATGTGAGAAATACACATTGTGAGGACAATTGTCCTGGCCCTCACGAGAGAAATGATTGATCTCAACGTTTGAAGGCAGGCACACTGTGGTGACTCAGCACCATTGGAGTTGCATGCGACAAGCACAGAATAGTTATGATGCAATTCCAAATCACACTTTACTTTGAAATAGGATTGAGTCGCATGGTCTTCATTTGGAAACATTGATATGCAATGTTGTTGGGCTTAAAAACGTACAGTGACAATGTTATCTCTATAGCAACCAGGCTGCCCCCCCCCCGCTATCCAGATACAGTGGGCATTTGTATGCAATGTGCAAATGGGATAAAAATATGTAATATTTTATTTAATCCACTTCTCACAAGACAGCTGCCTCTCTGTTTGTTGTTCTCTCACATTAAGGTTGAATCCTTTATCATCTACCAGGTATGTGCATGCCCTTCCCACACTGACCAGCAGCAGTGGTGTAATTTGTGTGTGTGTGTGGGGGGGGGGGGTTTAGTGGTGGTGCGACATGTTTGAAAAGCAGATCTACAAGCTCACAACACGTCGCATCATGAGGTTCATGCTCCCCCAGTTCTAAGAACATCTCTACAACACTGATGACCTGGTATGTATAGGCTCCTCCCATGATTAACTGATTATTATGTCACAGCTTTGTTCTCTAGTCCAGTGTTTCTCAAACCTTTTAATTTCAAGTTCCCCTCCATAACTCTGAGAGCACACGAATGGAATTAAGGGTCCATTTGGTTCCATTTTGTACAAACCTGTAAGGACCCATTTGGATAACCTCACTCCGTCAAATGGAAGAAGCTTGCGACACACATTTTGTTTCACAGCGTACTTGCATCTGAGACTTCGGGCGCAGAATCGATGACAGACGGAGTTTCATTTTTTCAAGATACTAGGCAGGTGATTGGATGATCCCGCCCCTAGCAGCCGCTGATTGGTTCGTATGCGCAGCGGTTCGGGCAGCTTTACTCTGTGAGCAATCCCAGACCCTCCTTCCTGAAACCAAATGCAATGCAATGCATGAGATTTCCGGAGGGAGGGGGTGTTTACCAGGCTACCATTTGGAACCCCCTCAAGGAACCCTGAGGGTTCCCTGGACCCCAGTTTGAGAACGACTGCTCTAGTCTATGTTGTTTAATGTTTTCTTTTTTCCCCCATTTGTTGTTTCATGTGAGAATATTCCAGTTGGGATTATTTTTTGAGAAAATGTGAGAAAGGGGATCAGAAAATAAAGTGACCCTTGTGTTCATAAAATAGACCAATAAAAGTGGTCAGACCACAATGTTGTGGCTACAGGAGCTATAACTGCTCCTTTGGTTAACACAGGCCAGCACTCAGATGAGTGCCACCGACGTCGGTGCAGTGGAGAGAGAGCTACCTTTAAAGAGCTGACCCAGGATCTGTACTGAACATGGCAGCTGGCTGTGAGTCAGCAGAGGTGTGGCTTATCTTGTTTCCCAAGAAGGGGCGTGGCCTGTCTTGATCTCATTAAGGTGTAAATTTATCCTCAGCTGTCAAACAGCAAAGATCCCAGAAGGAGAGGTGTGTGTGTGTGTGTGTGTGTGTGTGTGTGTGTGTGTGTGTGGGGGGGGGGGGGGGGGGGGTTGTCATCACATCTCTCACATCCACTCTCTACTCATCCATCAGCTCTACTCTCTACATCCATCAATCCATCCAACAATTAATCATTCGGTTTAGTCTTATAATCGACCAAGACTTTGTTAGAGTGATTGTTTTTTATGCATTTTCCCATAATGAAGAATGGATTATTGAAAAATGTTGAGCACATATCTTTCATTCCTCCAGTGTGTTGGCCAATATCCAGTATCCATTGTGAAATCATCATTTGCATGTTCAGTTCTCAACCTCACCAATCTGAAAAGGCTGGTCACTGCATGACTGCTGTATGCAGCAAGTACAGTACAGAGCAAAAGGTCAGCGACGCCATTCTCTGCCACCGCTAACGAGATTGTCCCTCATTAAGCTTGTTAGGTGGTAATCTGGAGGAAACACCATGATCAGACCCTGGAACACAACACACACACACACACTGAGAGAGAGAGAGAGAGAGAAAGACAGACAGGGTCCACACAACAGACACACAAGCAGAAATCAGTGCATTAGGTCTGGTGGATGGAACATCTACAGATACATGGAGTACCTCGCTGACTGACATCACCTGGTAGGAATGGAATGGTAGATAGAGGATGTATGTATGTGTAGCAGTAGTGGCTCAGAGCCTCTCCCTGATGGCCAAACGTTTAATACCCCCCCCCCCCCCCCAGGGAGAATCGCCTTTAGGAAAATTCCCTTTGGGGAAATCCCCTTTAGGCTGCTGGTGAAGATTATGGATTTCCATGCGGTAGGCCAGGGTTCAAATCCCGGGCGTTACATTAGTATGTATGGATGGATGTACTGTATGGATGACAGTAGAATAAGAATAAACATATTCTCAGATGCCTTAATTTACTTAACTCCCTGTTCTCTTTCTCTCCCTCCCTCCCTCTCTCTCACTTTCTCTCTCTCTATCTCTCTCTCCCTCTCTCTCTCTCTCTCTCTTTCCCCCCTCTCTGTCCACTGTATCTTGTCGGTTATTAATGGAGATATTTGTTTATTTTTCATGTGCATATCATGTGTGAAGCCGCATATCTGTTGCCAAAACCTTGACTGTCTGGGCGTCTGTCTGGCGTTTCTGTCCTTGTCCTTGACAGCGCAGCCAACGGACCACACACCAAGCTGTCCGCACCATGGACTCTGTAGTGAAGAGAACGTTGAGGGTTCACATCCGTAAGTTTGGCAGCTGTGTCGTCAGGATGAAGGAGAAAGGAGAGCTGCTGGTCAGACGGAGGACCAGAGGAGGAGGTGAAAGACGAGGAGCCTACAGACGACGTCCCACTCGGAGGACGTCCAACCTCCGCAAAGAACCCACAGTCATCTATTCTTCTCAGGCTGAGCTGGAGAAGGAGAGGCAAGTGTACACAAATGTATAGATACTGTTCTGGGGGGAAAAAATTGTACCATTTGATCATGAGCGGCTTTAGTGAGGACCAATTATATGAAGATAGGTTGGAAATGGGTGAAGTCGGCCATTAGTTAATAATACAACAAACTGTTTTAGATACAGACAGGTGACAAATCAAACAATTTTGAGTCACTTAGATCTTTTCCTCTTGGTAAATGGTAAATGGTGCATTTATATAGCGCTTTTATCCAAAGCGCTTTACATAGATTGTGCATTACATTCACCCATTCACACACACATTCACACACCGATGGCGGAGGAAACCATGCAAGGCACCCACCTGCTCATCGGGAGCAATTAGGGGTTCAGTGTCTTGCTCAAGGACACTTCGACACTAACTCTGGGGGAGCCGGGATCGAACTGGGACATCCGGCCACTCTCTACCCCTGAGCCACTGCCGCCCACTTGCCATCTTGATCCAAAATCGAGGCCTGTTCAGCATTTTTATGCCACAGAGCATGTATAACTCTAGTTCCTAAATGCTGTTTTAGATTCTCTCTCTCTCTCTCTCTCTCTCTCTCTCTCTCTCTCTCTCTCTCTCTCTCTCTCTCTCTCTCTCTCTCTCTCTCTCTCTTCTCTCTCTCTCTCTCTCTCTGTCTCTCTGGTCTGACATCACCCACAAAAGAAACCTGCAGATTCTCAGATGATGATCATGAGATGGTTTAAGAACTATATATAGTCCCTATCTTATAGTTATAAAATCTTTAAATAACATTAATGAAGCACTTTCAACTCGGCATCCTGTTTTGCTTATGTCATTATAAGAAAAATGTCAAAAGGTCACGAACGATGCAACGCGCTGTGAGCTTGTGGATCAGCTATTTTCGCTCCGTTTATAGGTGGTTAATTATAGGAAGTAGATAATGAAACCACCAATTTCATGTACTACCTGTTGTTTCCAAATGTTTGTGTATAATGTCATAAACTAACTGTTAAGTGTTGTTGTGATGACAGGAAGCTGAGTGAAGACGTGAACGCAAGACAGAACGCAGAGCACTTCAGGAGGAAATACCAACTGGACAAGGTGTGACACTTCCTCCTTCTCTTCCTCCTCTGATCTCCTCCTACTCCCCTTCTTCTTCTCCTTCTACTCCTCTACTCCTTCTGTTGCTCTTTTTTTTGGATTAGTGTGTCCACTGAGGATCTGATGCTTGTACTCCTTACTGGCTGCTTGTAATGTCACTGATCTAGGATCAGATGGTATTCTGCTGTTGTATTTACTATAAACCACTCTAGTCTGGACAAGACTCAAATATTTGAATATTAATAGATAACATAACATTAGTATTTAGTTCCAGTATTTTACATAAATATTTCATACTGTATGCACTTCAGAAAATACATCCTACTATATAGTTATTTATTTACTTAGTTTTATTTATTTATTTAGTACGGAGTTCACAGCAAACATTTTATTTAATTCTCCCCAACTCTTCTCTCTCTCTCTCTCTCTCTCTCTCTCTCTCTCTGAACCAGAAGGACACAGAACACTTGAGGTCAGTGGGGGGCAAGGTGACCCTCCCCAGAGAGTTGTCTAAACTGGTGCGTCCCAAATCCCAGTGTAAGGACAAGGTCTTCAGCCTGCTGAGTGCCTTCCAGAGCCTCAGCTTCAGCGCGGGGGGGCAAGACATCCACACCCACCCCCACACCCACCGCGTCCCGCTGGAACCCTGTAAAGTCATGTGACTCAAACACCATGCCCTCACTCCGTTCTCCATTCATGTACTGTTCCTCTTGGGGCGTGGGCAGCAGTACAAGAGCATAAACAACAAAATAAAAGCTACTTTTGCAGTTTATGAAAAATGACAATGGATGCTAACATGATGTATATCTCTGCTGTCGGGCAGAAACCAGCTAACTCCAAAATGTTTTTCAGGAAATGACAAAAAAAAGTGGAGTTAGGAGGCTTTGTTCATCATTGATAAGAACAGCTGAATGGACCTCCAAGCGCTCAATGAGGTTGGAGCTCAAAAGGGGGTGGCAAAACCAGCTAACTCCACCCCCCTTTGGTGGAGTTTGCTGGTTTAGCAGAAAGTTTGAGGCTCCAATGGAGTTAGCTGGTTTTGTGGCAGAGACTTTATTCAAAGTGTACACCTCAAGTATACCATTTAATCAGTAAATGAAGTAATTAATCACTAAACAAGAGGAACATATATACACTCGCCTAAGCTCGCTCAGCGGTGCCTCTCGTGGCTCAAGTCACTTTCAGACGGCGCGCCTCCGTCAATGAAAACGAGTGCACCCGTTTCAATCTGACTGGTTTTCCAATCATACTGTGACATACACTCACACACACACACACACACTCTGTCTCTCTCTGTATGTCTGTCTCTCTCTCTCTCTCTCTCTCTCACACACACACACACACACACACACACACATTTAGCACTCTGATGTTGATGTTATATATATTATATGTCAACTAAAACTAATGTATTTGTGAAATACTATGAAGAGAAAAACTCTAAAAGAGTGTGTTGAAGCTGTACTGTAGACTTTTCTCTACAGTATAATTGTTTTGCAATTATTAATGTTGTTTATACTGGTGTAAGGCATGATGTCAGGCTGACTGACAGACATTTTATATGATATAATAATAAAAGAAAAACGCTTGTTTGACCACTGACAATCGTGTGTGTGTGTGTGTGTGTGTGTGTGTGTGTGTGTGTGTGTGTGTGTGTGTGTGTGTGTGTGTGTGTGTATATACAAGTAGGACCCTGGCTTTCCAAGATAAATATTCAAAGAACCAATCATTACTTGAAATTAGAAAATAAGAAGTAACTCTGACTATAGATGTAATCTCTTAGTGTACTTATATTTGGATGCATGTGTACATAAATTTACCATGAGTGGTGTGAACAAAATAGGCCCGTCCTGCAAAATCTGGAATGCAATCATAGCCAATCAGAACGGCATATGAAAAATCTGAATTAACCACTTAGTTAGTTTTATCACATGAGTTTTGGACAAAAACGTTTTTTTTTTTTTGGTGTGGTTTCTTTGCAAAATGCAAAGTAACAGAACTCTAGTCAGGCAGAAATGTACATGGCCTACTGTATATGGGGAGTTGCTTTAGCAAAGAAATCCGTTATTATTACTGTATTATTATTATTATTACACGGTTCAAGAGTTATAGGCCAAAATGTAACGTAGCTCGATATAGCGCCACCATGAAGTGATGGAGTGTCTTCCTTGGACTACTGGCAGTATGCATGCAAATTTGAACACCTAACTCTCCAGCGGTTTACGAGATTAGCTGCACACAGTCACACACCCAGCGCATGCACGCACGCTCGGGGCTAAAACATCATCTTGCCAAATTCGGCTATGTTTCAGCTGTCATAGGGAGCCTGGCTGTGTGTGGGGGGAGGAGAACGTGCTATTTGTGCATTAGGTGTTCTTTAGCTATGTCTGCTATATTTGATTTGTGGTGTATTCAGGTTACCACATGATTCCTTGTAGGTCTAATATCATTTGTGGCCTCCAAGAAGGCGTGTGTGTGGCCTCAAAGAAGGTTTGTGTGTGTGTGTGTGTGTGTGTGTGTGTGTGTGTGTGTGTGTGTGTGTGTGTGTGTGTGTGTGTGTGCGCGCGCGCTGGACAGTGTTGGTTGTCTTTTTCTTGAACTCTGACCCTCCATCCATAACTCATCACTATCAGTCTGTTGGAAGCCTGGAGGACGAAGAGAGGCCGGCCATAGGAGGAACCCGAGTCGAGACGACGGAGACACAGTCCGTCTTGCATGTTCAGCACCATGTGGAGCAAGTCCCTGCGTCCCCTGGGGACAAAGACGCCGTCACTGCGGGCGCTGTGTGGCGTGCCAGCAGAGACGGGGGCCGCCGCCACGGCCGGCGCGAGAGACGAACAGAGGATAACAGGAGCCGAGGAGGTGAAGAAGCAGAAGAAGAGGAGCGGAGGAGGTGAAGGGGGACACGTGAGGGGGTTCGAGGAGATCCCTCACACGGGCAGGAGCCGCTGGATCAACCTTCTGAAGTTCTGGAGAGAGGGACGCTTCCGAACACTCCATAAGCACATGGAGAGGACCTTCAACTCACTGGGACCCATCTACAGGTATATATATATATATACCAGCTTGTGATCTTGTAGATCGGTTATTTCTGGCAAAAGAGTTTTGGTGTAGAGCAGGGGTCTTCAACAGGGGGTCCGAGACCCCTAGGGGGTCCTCAGAGATACTGCAGGGGGGCTGCCAAATCTTTGTGCAATAGGGACTTAATTTTTTGTTTGTTTTACATTAACCACTTGAACCCTCGCATCCCTGTCCTGGGTGGAACATTAGCTGAACATAGCAGATCTACAAGCTCTCGAGGTTTGAAAAGGAAGAGGTTTGGTGTAGAGGGGAAAAAAAAGCAGACTACGTACCAAGCCAAAGGTCAAGTTTACAAAGTATTGAGGGTTTTAAGTCGTTAATTGTCTGAAAATGCACATTAACATGAATCCAATATGTAGTGGGGGGTCCCTGCTTCACCCCTCTCTCAGATGAGGGGCCCTTGGCCTGAAAAAAACATTGAAGACCCCTGGTGTAGAGGCGAAAAAAAGGAGGGGGCCAAGTATAGACCCTTGGGGTATACCCTTGCTCAGTGAAGTAA
>NC_137605.1:53364410-53381910 GCF_963280865.1 Gymnoscopelus braueri
TTACGCCCAACTATGGAGTGTGTTCTCTAACCTCAATGTGTCGTCATGGCATCAGCCGCAAACAAAACAGTCAGATCCATATAAATGGGCACAAAAGGGGGCATGCCCATATATGGGCATAAAAGGGTCAAGGACGTCTGCAGTGCGACGTAGATGTGAGGGCCGCGTAGTGGCCCAAACTTCTACTTACTAAATTACTAATACAATATATTTTCACCGATATTGACCGATATGTCACCAATATTTCACCGATATTGACACAATATAATGTGACCGTTAATGGCTTTGAACATTAAAAATAAAAAGTATCAGCAATGAGCTATTGGCCAATTTGACCCTGCAGTGCATATTATCGGATATAAAAATGTCTACATTGTGCATCTCTACTAGCCTATTAACCACTTTCAACCTGGTGCCCCTCTGTATTGGGCATGTCATCATAGGCAAACATTTTGAAAAGAAAAATCTAAATTGTTCAAAATCCTTTCAAAATAGTAAATCTACTGACACTACAATTGTATATAGGGCTTAAGTGGCTAATGTCATGTCCTCTCTCCATCCCTCTCCTCTCCTCTCCCCCCTCTCCTCTCCTCTCCTCTCCTCTCCTCTCCTCTCCTCTCCTCTCCTCTCCTCTCCTCTCCTCTCCTCTCCTCTCCTCTCCATCTCTCCTCTTCTCTCCTATCCATCTCTCCTCTCCTTCTCTCCTCTCCTTCTCTCCTCCTCTCAGCTGAGGCTAGGATCCAACGTGGGTACAGGCGCATGTCTCAGGGAGGACATTTGAGGACGGGGTCAGGGGACACAGAGGGACGCTACACGGGGGTCCTGCGTCAGCTGATGGAGAAAGGACAGCTGTCCCTGGATCTGATCAGAGCCAACATCACTGAACTCATGGCTGGCAGCGTCGACACTGTACGTGCGTGCGTGTGTGTGTGTGTGTGCGTGTGTGTGTGAGAGAGAGAGAGAGAGAGAGAGAGAGAGAGAGAGAGAGCATACAGTATATTAAAACAATAATCCACAATAAGCCATGGGTTTTAGAATGCTAGAATGATTCATCCCCTGTTCGTCGTTATATAATCACTGTAAACCACAGCCTCGTGTGGCTTATTGCTTTCCTAAATCGGTTACCAAACATGGCAACATGCATATCATAGACAATTGATTTAATTATTTTAAATCACAATTTCACTACAATAATCATTTCTACAGGACAGTAGTCCTGAACTGCCTGCACAAACAAGGAAGTTGCTGTCCAAATGCATGGAAGTTACTGAATGGTACACGATATCTGCCTTGTTATTGAGTTATTTAAAAAGTAAACCAATGGATTTGTTGTAAAGCGCTCTGCGCTCCTCTTACCCTGCCAGATAAAAAACAAGATCACAAATGGTAAAACATCCATGGAATGATACTTGCAGAGCTATGCAGAGCAGCCATATTGAAAAGAAATTAGGCCTCTTCCTTACTTCATTCACAGGTGTTACCAATGATGCTAATTAAGGTTGTGTTCCATTCTGGTCAAACAGAGTCAGGGTGCTGATATTGTGCATGTTGGCTCACTGGAAACACTCTGCTACACCAGTGGGTCTTAAAGTGTGGTCCAGGTACCCAAATGGTTCTTACAGGTAGGTGTGTAACTCTGAGAGTGTACAAATGGAACCAAATGGACCCGTAAGAAGCGGCCCAATTTCTTCCCAATAGAGCGTGCCAACGTGTCGTCGCCACGGGGGGCGTGGCATTGGGCGTGGCATTGGGCAATGTTAAGTCAACCTGGTTTTTACCCCTCAAAGATGTCCGCCGCTACCAAAAGACACTTGTTGACGCCCCCTTCAGGATTTTTGGCACGCTCTATATGGTTGCTGTGCATAGAGCCTAAAACTATCCGTTTTAGAATAAGTCAAGGAGCCACATGAGGCTCTGTTTTACACTGATTATAGAACAGCTGACTGTTACCGAATATGGAAACGTGATAATCATAGACATATCTCATTTAATAACAGCTTCTACAACAATAAAGTAGCCCCTGACTGCCTGCACAGGCAAGGGGAGTGACATGAGTCAATATAGAGCAACCACACTTGCCTATTTCTAACCTAAAATGTTATCAGAAATGTTTTTTGTTTCTTTTGGTACATTCAAATTCATAACAGTAGTATTTTACAATGGCTTCGATCACAACTTAGCCAATCATAATCAAGGACTGGAACTATCCATTTTATATATGTGTATAATATATATATACTTTTTCTCTCTCTCCTCTCCTCTCCTCTCCTCTCCTCTCCTCTCCAGACAGCGGTTCCTCTGCAGTTTGCTCTGTATGAGTTGGGGAGGAACCCGGCCGTTCAGGAGTCGGTCAGACAGCAGGTGAGAGCGGCGTGGTCGCAGGCCGGGGGCGATGCTCACAAAGCCCTGCAGGGGGCCCCGCTGCTCAAAGGGACGGTCAAAGAGACCCTCAGGTAATGTCATAGAACAGTGGTTTTTGTCTACTCACTCTGTGTCTCAGAGGAGGGCTGTGGACAGCTCAGAAACCCGCCTACCAGTGACATCATCGATGGGGAATCCAAGCTAATGGAAACTGCAGGCTTTTTATTCCTGGAAAGTTAGCATGTTATAATAGAAGACATTGTTTTCGCGTTAATAAAATAAAACATTTGAAATCTTGTTTGAAATGGCCAAACCTGCCTGTCACTGGTAGGCGGGTTTCTGAACTGTCCACAGAGGCACAGAGGGAGTAGACAAAAATGGGTGAAGTGGTCCTTTAACCAATTTAGCTGGGGACCCTCTGGAACTCCCTCAACGACCCCTGGGGGTCCCTGGACCCCAATTTTAGAACCACTGCTTTAGAAATCCTGTTGGACAGGATACTCTGAGGAGAGATCAGCCACTCCTCCATGTTTCACGACTGTGCTATTAAATAAATGTAGTATTATGGACCGTTTCAAACAACAATAACAGGCCAGTCTGAACTTAACCAAACCTTGTTGTTGGTCAGCTGTTAGCTTATCTAGTGAGATATAATGTCCATTAGGTATTATGGTGAGAGGCCTATATACAGTGGTATACTAGGAGGAATAATCTTCTGGGCTGTAACCTTTTTTTGCCTGAAAAAGCATCAGAAAACTGTGGAGATATGTATATATATATATATATATATATATATATATATATATATATATATATATATGAATTCCCATTGAAATGAGGGGTTGTACACTGCTGCAGTTTTTCCTTTTTTTCTTTTTCTCCTCTGCATTTGTTGATGACATTATTCTATGCTCTGTTGATTGCGAACGCGGAAGGAGGCGCCCAAGTGCAGCTTACTATGAAACCGTGCTCGGGTTGTGTCTGTGTCTCTGTGTCTCTGTGTCTCTGTGTCTCTGTGTGCGTGCGCTGCCTGTGTGCAGCCGCCAGAGTGCAGTAATGTAGACAATGCTCTGATTAAAATGCACAACAGCCTGCAAAACACACACACACACACACACACACACACACACACACACACACACACACACACACACACACACACACACACACACACACACACACACACACACACACACACGATGTCAATGTTCTCTCCCCATCATGGTGAAATAACACGGATTACAAGTCCGTAAATACACAATATTTTCAAGCTGCGTTCGCTTCCGTCTTACTTGTGAATTTAATACATAGGACCACAATGGAAACAAGTCCCCAGGATTTTTTTGTGTTATCCTTTTAGCTTTTAGTTTCATTTTTGACTAATAAAGTATTCAGTCAATCCTTGGGGACACGCTTAAACGTATCCATCTAGTTTGGTTATGTGTGTGTGTGTGTGTGTGTGTGTGTGTGTGTGTGTGTGCGCGTGTGCATGTGTACGTGTGTGTGCATGTGTGTGTGTGCAGGTTGTATCCAGTAGGAATCACGGTCCAGCGCTATCCAGTCAGAGACATTGTTCTGCAGAACTACCATGTACCAGCAGGAGTGAGTTATCACTCACTCTCACACACACACACACACACACACACACACACACACACACACACACACACACACACACACACACACACACACACACACACACACACACACACACACACACACACACACACACACACACACACATACACACACACACGCAGTTGTAATGTTTATGTGATTGATGACATTTTCAAATGACTCTCTCTCTGTCTGTATGTCACTGTCTGTCTGTCTGTCTGTCTGTGTGTGTCTCTCTCTCTCTGTCTCTGTACAGACCATGGTTCAGGCTTGTCTTTACCCCATGGGGAGGAGCAGTGATGTCTTTGAGGAGCCGCAGCGGTTCGATCCCGGCCGGTGGGGGGTCAGAGAGAGAGCAGCAGGAGGAGGAGCAGACATGGCGTTCCGTGCCCTGGCGTTTGGCTTCGGGGCGCGTCAATGTGTTGGGCGCCGGATCGCTGAGAATGAGATGCAACTCTTTCTCATGCATGTGAGTGATCTAATCTAAACAAAAACATCCTTGATACCTGGATTATTGAAATGTATATAAACCTGAAAACAAGTTAACTAACACACCTATTGGTTTACAGTGTCAATAAAGTTATTTGAAGTGAAATGTCCTCTCTCTCTCCATTGAGAGAGACATACATCTTACCGATACAATCAGCTTTAATATCTCTCTCTCTCTCTCTCTCTCTCTCTCTCTCTCTCTCTCTCTCTCTCTCTCTCTCTCTCTCTCTCGCTGTAGATCTTGTTAAATTTCCAACTGAGTGTTTCATCCCCTGAAGACATCAACACCAAGTACACACTCATTCTCCAACCAGAAACGTCACCTAGGATCACCTTCACCCTGCTATAACACACACACACACACACACACACACACACACACACACACACACACACACACACACACACACACACACACACACACACACACACACACACACACACACACACACACACACACACACACACACACACACACACACACACACACACACACACACACACACACACAGGAAGCCAGTCACTCTATGCACTGTTGTTTATAATCAGTCACGTTAACATTGTATTAACATCACATCCATCAACACATTCAGTGATTGATTGAATACTTTATTAGAAATTTGCAGAAAAAAAGCACATGAAAGTACAGTTCAATACAAGGTGAGCTAAAAGGAATTGAAAAACCCAAGAAAGCCATTGACTTGTTTCAATTAGGGTCCTTTGTAGCCTACTCAATTCCTAGTGACACACTAACTCACACTCACACTGACACACTAACTCACTGTAATGTGTAATAAACACTCATTCTGTACTACTGTGTGTTGGGCTTCTCATTGTGACAATGTGCACCCACACTGTCACAGAAACCACACAACAACCCATCACGACAATTAGGGTGCAACTATTGATAGAATAAATCAATTGAAAAATAATCACTTTGTATAAAGTAATCGATTTTAGGGTTGGGTGGGGTGGGGGGGGGATTGGTTTTTGTAAATACAAATAACATTTATCCACTAAACTTGTGCTTCAATAATTCAGTAATTGATAGTAGGCCTAACAATAATAATATAGCTAAGAAAATAATCAATTGTGGCAGAAAATCATCTATCAACCCAGGATGAATAATAATAATAATAATAATGATGATAATTATATTATTATTATTAATAATAATAATTATGATAATAATTATATTATTATTAATAATGATCAGAATAATAATGATAATAATATCTAGAAAATTCTGTTCCTGAAGAAACAGTGTGGGCTCGCTATGTTGCTAGCTAGTGTGTAGTAAAATGTTGGTGTTATGAATGTTAATAGTGCTAAGTATTAGTGCTGAGATTGTTGCTAAGGTTGCTACTAGGGTAAAATAGGGGTTTGCAATGGTAAAACATTCATGAAGAAACACCTTTTGAGTATACTGTGCTTTTAAGAGAGTGACCTAATTTTACACTTGGAAAAGTGGCAGCTGTAGTTAATCAGTGGGATTTGATTAGTGGGTTACAATGTAGAGGAAAAAATTATAAATAGGCAGCATTTGTGTGAACATTTATGTGTAAAATATAGCCCTATCTAGTCTAAAAACTGTGGGCGTAGTGAGTTTACATTGTTTATGGTTCCATCTCTCTCCATTCTATCTAAATGGGATTTCCCCATTCCATATGAATGGGATTTAAGAGATATGTCCTAAGCAAGCCAATTGTTGAGTTGGAACAGAGTTTCTAGCGAAAAGTATGAAGGACTAGTTAGGTGCGGGGTGGAATATAATTCCTAAATAGTGGATAACATTAGTGAGCGCCCTATAATAATCTGGAGCGGGTTCTGATGAGCTTTGTACATGCCGTAGGCCTACTTGACTGTTTTATGTTGAAATGTGTTCTCTTCCTCATTTTGTGCAACACCCCAGAAACCATGGCATTGCTGTCAGTGTCATGGACCTGTGTGAACTAGTAGTGAGTTCTTGGGAATTTTGTGGCAGCATGTTGACTGGAAAGGCGGTGCCACGGTGGGATATATAAATGTAAGAGAGTTAACAGATAGATGCACAGTGGGGGAACAGCAGTGCACACTACAGAGCGACTATAACACATCCATCCAATAGCCCAATCAGCTGCTTGATAAGGTGAGCTAATGATTTTCTTAACTAAATCCTTCTCTTGAAAGTTTCTGAATTTTACTGGACCTACATTTCATTGTTCATAAGATTTCATGAATTTTCAGTATCAATTTTTTTTAATGGGAGTACATATACTGTTAACCTGACTTTGCCAAATGGAAGAAGCTTGCAACACACATTTTGTTTCACAGCCTACTTCCATCTGAGTAGCCTCGGAAACCCATGCCTTTTTTTTTTACCATCTGAGACTCCGGTAGCAGAATCGATGCCAGACGGCGTTTCATTTTTTCAAGCTACTTGGCTGGTGATTGGATGATCCCGCCCCTAGCAGCCACTGATTGGTTCGTACACACAGAGACCGGGCAGCTTAACTCCCTGAGAGATTCCACGTCAGGGTGTATTGTGAACAGTTGTTCACAATACTGTTGTTTCGGGGGCAGCGCACCCCAACCCCCTCTTGTGTGTTGGCTAGTGCTGCGCGCCCTAGCGAGACCTGACAGAATGGGTTTCATTTGCAACCAGCAGTATGACGCTTGCAACCAGTGTGACGTTGTCTGTTAAGGGGTCTATACAGGGAGTTTGTGAGAGAAAGTGAAACATTTATTTTACTTTGTTTAATGATAAAACATTGACAAGCTGTGTAAACCTGTTTATCTGAATGCGTTAAACCAAATTAAATAATACCTGACTATCGCTGTTATTGAATAGAAATAAATATAATATGCACATTATTTGAATATATATCACTGGAATTATGAAACGTTATTATGTCCAAAATGTAAAATAAAGTAGAGTCACTAATAGTAATTACAGCACATGTAGCAAAATGTAAAATAAAGGGTTTAGGTTAAGACAACTTGTCACTTATCTTTGCAAAGTGGGTTGATGATATTATACATATTTGTGGGATACATGTGGTAAATGGTGCATTTATATAGCGCTTTTATCCAAAGCGCTTTACATAGATTGTGCATTACATTCACCCATTCACACACACATTCATACACCGATGGCTGAGGAAACCATGCAAGGCACCCACCTGCTCATCGGGAGCAATTAGGGGTTCAGCGTCTTGCTCAAGGGCACTTCGACACTAACTCAGGGGGAGCCCGGGATCGAACTGGAAACCTCACGGTTCCCATCCGGCCACTGCCGCCCCATGTGGGTTATCAGACTGGTGATGGGTCATCGTACTTTTTAAAATCTCTGTTATGTTTTTAATCTGCTTTGAAAGATAGAGATTATTTCAGGGGTATAGGCTTTAAGATGACCAATTGTCTCCTCTGTTTTTTTTATTAGGTTTGAATGATTTGTCTTTTGGTACCTTTTGATTTGTTCTAGGTTGTCCATGTTTAATTCGGCTGTTTGCCCTAATGATACAGGATTTTGATAAAACCATTAAAATGGCTTTCTGGTCGTTCTTGGGAGTCCCACTTAATCACATTGTGCCATGGTTTCCCCTTACCCTTACTCCCTCTCTCCTGGCACTCAAGCCATATTTCTCTGTAAATGCTCAAATAAATGTAGAGGTTCTTCTTCTGGCCCACTTTTAACTGCCTTTTGTCTGCCCTTCCCCAGAACCGGAAGTCATTTTAACATGAACAATCCAAATCCCTTTTATGTCAACAACACAAACCCTGAGGACGACAGCTTGGTGAGCAATGACTTCACAACGGCCTTGGGTGCCCTCATCCTCGGCTTGGTCTTCCTCCTGGGGGTCCCTGGGAACCTCTTCGTCATTTGGAGCATCCTGGCGCGCGTGCGCCGGCGTTCCATCACCACCGTCCTCATCCTCAACTTGGCGTGCGCTGATGCCTTCCTCATGCCTCTCACCATCCTCTTCATCGTCTACCTGGCCAAGCAGTCGTGGGTCTTTGGTGATGCCATGTGCAAAGGCCTGTTCTACTATTGCACCGCCAACAGGTACCGAGGTTATTATGGATAACGATAACTGACAAAATAACAAAAAAGTTGATGTGGATTTTTTTTTTGTTAAATACAAATAAAATGTATTAGCCCATTGACTGCCAGAGTTAAAACCTCGTTCATAGCAGCCCTTGCCAGCGATTTTCGTGTTTTTTTGTTTCGTTATTTTGTTATTTAATTCACATATAGAAAGTCTAGCTGGACAGTTGAATCGTTTTGATCGTTCCACCACTAGAGAGCAGCACATACCAGCTTGATCGCCTCTCGATCACACTCGCCCCCCCCACACCCACTCACACAGTCAAACACATGAACCGAAATGTCTCAGATTCTGTGATCGGCGAAAATTACGATGTGATACACAACGGGGATGACTGTTCGTCACCCAGAGGAGGGGAGGTCTCCGATCGTTTTTCATAGCGTGTGAAAAACCGTTTGTTTCCCTATTATGGTCGAAAATGACTGGGGGGAAAAATGTAAAACCGGAAACGGAACCCAAGTCATGAAACCGGATGCAGTGGTGGTTGAAGTAAGTGGAACCTGAAACTTAGCCTGATTCATAACAGAATAGCGTGATCAGAGCATAAAGATCAATAAAGACCATAGATCGCATTAATGCGATCCTGGCGGCCAGGCGCGCTATTTATTAGATCGCATTAATGCGATAATGGCGGCCAATGAGTTAAGACCTGGAACGCATCTGTGTCACTTTAGATTTCTTTGGCTATTCAAAAATAGCAGATATAGCTATAGATATAAGCTCATAGCTTATAGCTCATAGCTATGAGCTTGTAGATCTGCTATTTTTGAAAAATCTTGAAAAAAAACAAACTGTTAGGATTTAGAAAACATTTTAAAAATCGCCTCAAGTCTTAATGGGTTAAAGAGATACATGACCTTTTTCCTATCGATTAGTCACCCCATGGAGACTTGAATTCATGGAGATTCAATAATTTGATGACCAGCGGACCGGTAGGCAGCGGTTCGGGTTGGAGATACAAAGGAGACTCTTTGTGTCCCCTACCGGAACTGCTGCCGGTCATCACATTAATGGCTTAGCCGCTTAGGAATGCAACAGAAACAAAAAAAATATCCATGAATTCAAGTCTCCATTGGGTGACTAATCAATAGAAAAAAAGTCATTTTGAACTATCCCTTTAAAACAAAATGGTAACTAACTGCAACTTTATTGTGTTCCCAAAACAAATTTAACCAACTTACGTAAAATCGTCCAGAATATGTCCTTACTTTTCATCTTTGTCAATTTATTTCTTATATAAGCCTAGTATTTTGGGTGGATACGAAATGTATTCCAATGTTTTAGCTGTGATCATTTTAACTGAATTCCATTTTTGGTATTTCTTTTTATCACACAATACCCTGTCTGACCTTTTTGTATCTCGCCCCCTGGCAAATATTATTACAATACAATAACTAAAACTAAACTAAAACTATGTCATGGCAAAAAAAGAAGAAAAAAATACTAAATTAAACTAGCACACCAGATTTAAAGGGGAATACCACTCTTTTTCAACATTGAACTATGTCTTTAATATAAAAAAAAGACATAGTTCAATGTTGAAAATGAGTGGTATTCTCCTTTTAAGAACTGTTCTTGAAAACAGAAAGTCAAAACAAAGGACTATAATAACTTTTGACAGGTACGCCTCCATCTTCCTCATCACGTTGATGAGCCTCCACAGGCTGGTGACCGTGGTGCGGCAGCAGCGTGCAGTGACCGTCCTCTCCAGGAGGAGACGGGTGGTGGTGAGGCTGATCTGTGTGCTGTGGGTGCTGGCCATGTTCACGTCTGTCCCTGCACTGCTGTTTCGGGATGTGAGGGAGGATGTGGATGAGACGAACAAAACCAGGCTGGTGTGCGCCCACAATCACTCTCGCCCTCGACACGTAAGTGCCAGTGTTGATTTTGTCGACTAAAACTATGACGAAAAATGTTGGTCGACTACCTTTTTTCACTGACGAAAACTAAATTAAAACAAATTAAAAACTAAGCTATGATGACTAAAACTAAGACTAGATATACTGACAATTTCGTCAACAAATAAAAACTAGTCTAAAATGTTAGGGGGGGACTATAGTGGAGAAGAGATCCAGTACAACTAAGACAAGTCATTTTATGTTTGGTTGCGCTCGGGTGTTGCGCTCTGAAAATGGCAGATCTAAAGCTCACAACGCGTCGCCCTGCGACGCGTTGTGAGCTTGTAGATCGGCTATTTTCAGCATGCAACCAAGTGTAATATCAGCCATTATGACGCCATCAAGGCACCGCCAAAACACATTTTAGTCGACTAAATCAACTGTACATTTAGTCGACTATAATCTTATGATAATTAGTCAACTAAAACTAGACAAAAACTGAAACATTTCAGATTTTTACAATTATGACCAAAACTAAATGGAATTTTATTCAAAAAAATGTCACTAAAACCAAGTAAAAAATGTGCTGTCAAAATCAACACTGGTAAGTGCATCAGAGTTCCCACGGTCATGACATTCCTGGAAATATTTTGAAATGAGAAAAATAGTTTTACAGGCCCGGAAAAGGTTTGGAATTAATCAAATGTTTTGGAAAATGTTGGGAAATATACACATTGTTTTTGTCTAACATTACGTGAGATATGTAATGTGGTAAAATGCAGTGCTGCCAGAGCTGCGTGCGTGCGGCCTAATGTATACAGGACGTCACATGACGAAAACAATAGATCTACAAGCTAACGACACGTTGCGCAGTGATACGTTGTTGGCTTGTAGATCTGTTCTTTTGTCTGTCACGTGAGTGACACCTTTGCTCGAGTCTGTCTTGGTGCAATGATAGCACACTGGTTTAAGAGCCTTATTATTGCACTATATATGAATGCTATAGGCCTGGAAATGGAGTAAATTATTTTGGAAAAGTTATGGAAAAGTTTTGAAAATTCACTGTTAAAGATGTTTGGGGATCATGGTGCATAGTGGGGCCTAGGAAAGTGACATTTTGATAATATGATTATAATTTTCCTCTCCTGGTGGCCTTTGGTGGCCCCCATTTTGAAAACCTGTAATTTAGGCTACTCTAGTCTGTGCTGACCTACTTCTGTATACTACATCCTTACTTATACTTAGCCTGCTTTACTGCCCTTTACGCCCGTGGGCATGTAGGGCAGCAGCAAAGGATTTCGAGAAAATGTCATGTTTCTCTGTCATGCATGCCTTTCCATGCGCCTGATGGCTTAGATTTACTTCCCCCTCGTTCCTAGCGCCATTCACTCTTCACCAGTGGTGGAAAAAGTACTCAAATTCTTTACTTAAGTAAAAGTATCAATACTGCAATATAGAAATATTCTGTTACAAGTAAAAGTCCAGAATTCAAAATTTACTTGAATAAAAGTACAAATGTATTGGCATTAAAATGTACTTAAAGTACCAAAAGTAAAAGTACTAAAATGTTTGAAAATAGCCTATGTATAAAATAGGTCTAAAGTGGTTAATATATGTTTCATAATATCATAATGTATATCTGCAAAGTAACTAGTAACTAAAGTTTTCAAATAATTGTAGTGGAGTAAAAGTACAATATTTGCCTCTGAGATGTAGTGGAGTAGAAGTAAAAGTATTGGAAATTGGAAATACTCAAGTAAAGTACAAATACCTCAAAATTGTACTTAAGTAAATGTACTTAATTACTTTCCACCACTGCTCTTCACTCATTCACTGTTTTGACATACCCAGTCAGATTATTCACAGATCGCTTATTTGGAGTGACAACACCGTTCATCGTGCTTTTACCTGCACACACACAGGTGGTGTTCCAGTTCGTCTCTGAGACGGTGATGGGGTTCATACTTCCATACATGGCCATCGTGACCAGCTACATCCTGATTGTACGACGTTTGCGACAGCTTGACGGTGACAAGCTCATCCTGGGCATTGTGGTGACGTTTGGCTTATTTTGGCTGCCGTACCATGTGATCAACATGGTCCAGGTGTGTGGTTGTATGCTCGTTCTATCATATATCACCTATTTGTATGTGTGTGCTCATTGAATGAAAGAATGACAGTGAAAGGAGGGCTACTCTGTAGATTGACAGTGTCGCTAGTCAACAAGACGTCACCTGATGTAAAAATCGTCTCTTTTCGGCAAGTGACACGGTCGTGCCATGAAGTATAAATTGAGCCAGGGGTTACTCATTGATCTCTGAAGCAAATAGCTCCAACCATCTGGTCAGCTGCTGTTCTGTCTCTGTGTTAAAGGTGGCAGCAGAACGGTTCGGGGAGGTATCAGCAGTAAGAGAAAAGTGAGTATCAGCTTCCCTCTTGTCAGTCTAGTCGATAGCAAATGCGTTGATCTGAAATGCAACATCTTCGTGGAAATTACGCTTGCTCTCTTTAACCCTTTAAGACCGGGAACGCATCTGTGTCATGTTTTGATTTGCGCGGTGCAGCGCTACGAGCTTGTAGATCTGCTATTTTTGAAAGAAATGTGAAAATGTGTGAATATATATATTATTTTAAAGCGAACATGTTTAACTCAAATCTTTGCTTCTGGGGGGTCCATGGAACCAAATATTTTGAGATGGGGGTCCGCGGCCAAATACATATAATTTTGGGGGTCCTTGACAATTATGAAAAAGTTTGAGAACCACTGATATTATAGCAACATAAGTTTTTTCAAAAAACTTTTAGGATTTAAAAGACATATCTGTAGAATCCCCAGAAACAAAGATTTCAGTTAAAATATTTGGTTTAAAAAATATATATATTCAAAGATTTGTAACATTTTATTTTTTTGCAGATCTACAAGCTCATAGCACGGCATGAGCTTGTAGATCTGCTATTTTTGAATAGCCAAATAAATCTAAAAAAGACACACAAATGCTTCCCCGGTCTTATAATGGGTTAATAAGTTTCATATTTTAGTTAGTATTAAAGTCAGCAAAACAAATTGAACAATCTCCAACAATCTCAAACAATCTAAAACTTTTGACTATAAATCCTGTTGTTTCATGTGGCATATTTCATACCAGTAATAGGCCTTCAATACAAGCTGATAGACAATAAAGAGTTCCCATAGTAGGCCGACAACAACAACTGGCTATTTGGCTGTTAACTGTCATAATTATAGAAGACAAAAATCTGCACAGTGGCTTGAACACTCCCAAACGTTTATAAGAGGCAGATACAGTAACAACGTTTCGACCTACATGAGGTCTTTGTCAGGTGCAATAAAAAGCACATTAGGTCATATAGGAAGGAGTGGGTAGGGCTCACATCAACTACTAGCATAAACACACACCTTGGGCATGGTAATGAGTCAATTAACCATTACAAATGATGACAAATGATCAATAAACCAGTTATGCATCATGAAATGACAAATCAGCACTCATATCGCGTCAGCATAAATATTAAAGGTTCGAAAATAAACGTATCAAATTACAATACATGCTCTCATCGGGTGTCTAGTATTAAGGACAATATAATCCATTACACAAACATCAATATCAATCCCCCAATCAAAAGTCATAATTCGCACAGAATACAACTTTTTTGTACTATAATTGTAATGATAACTATAACTCCACTGTCTTTTTTATAGTTGTGGTGTGGACTCTGCCAAACACTTGAGTTAGAAAGATTTTTTAAACTATAACTAACTAACTTTATAGCTATAGTTACTGTATAGTGCTTGTTGTGATTGTGAACGACCCTTGACTCTGTAAATGCACCCCCTCAATACGATGTAAAATCACATCCGTTAACAAAGCTTCACTCTAAAGGGATTTCCAATGTTGTGGTTTTAGCAGTGAGTAAACTTATACTACAAGTGAAAGTTATTTTAGAGCTGGAGCCAACCTTTCAAGCACACACAATTTAGAAT
Organism: Gymnoscopelus braueri; assembly: GCF_963280865.1. Classification (NCBI taxonomy): domain Eukaryota; kingdom Metazoa; phylum Chordata; class Actinopteri; order Myctophiformes; family Myctophidae; genus Gymnoscopelus; species Gymnoscopelus braueri. The sequence continues at coordinate 53,378,804 of NC_137605.1, forward strand.
GTTCTTGCCATAATAAACATCATCATTCTAGGATTAATGTCAGTAAAAAATAGTGACAAAGATAGTATGGGTATTCATGCTTTTATTGCAGGCGGTGCTGTGTAATTGAATATACAGTACAAGAGTAGATCAAAATGAGGAAATGAATAAAACAAATGTAATATAATAAAACAGCTTATTACCACAGCCACAGTGGGTGGTCGTTCGTACTTTAAATCCCTACTAATCCGGTCTTTTGTCTGTCTCTGTTAGAAGTGCTATAATAGCAGCTTCAAGAGAACTTGGCAATTGTCTTCGGAGGATGTTGGATTAACCACATGAACCTTAGCGTCCCTATTGAACAGCTTGCAGATCATAAATTAAGCATTAGGGTGATCCATGCATGCCCACTCTGGCCCCTCAGGGTACAGATCACATTTAAAAGGAATGAATCATTTCCCCATTTAAATGATACACATGACTTTCCACTCGTGACGCAATCTGATTACACAACCCCCACCCCAAGACTCAGGTGCCACTCCCCTTACAGTCATAACACCCAATCTCACTGATTACACAAGCCCCCAAGACTCAGGTACCATTCTGGTGGTTGACCCTAAGGGGGTCAAACACCCCATTAGGGTCAGAAAGATTGAGACAAGAGTATCTGCAGATATCAGTTGCATCTTTCTTCTTTTGATTGGTTAGTGTATTTTTTTAAGCTTATACCCATTTAATGAAAAATGGTGGTAGTTTCTTTCACTCTCCAAATCTCCAAAGCATTAATATAGAGTTTTACAAATAAAATGTGGATTTCAGACTAGCATTCATTTAAAACAGGTTTTCAAAGATCTTCAACCTAGCCGAACTGAAAGTTGCATCGCGATGAGCTGCAACAAGCTCAAAGTATTTCATATGACTAAGAAGAAGAAACTTTTTTTTAAATCATTGAATCAAGGGTTTCATATTTTCATTAGTTAAAGGTCGTTAAACTCCTCTTCTATAGCAGTTATATCACCACTCAGTATAGCGTCATCACTCAGTTGTCAGGGATGTCACAAGTAGAGTCAGACCAAAATATATTTTTTTATACAGTATCTATTAGATATTTTGGACAACATTGGCAACTATGCAGCCAATGTGTACCAATGTTTAACCACTTGCAACCTAGCGTCCCTATTTTGGACAGGTCATTCTAGGCTAACATTTTCAGATCTTTTCAAAAATGTTCAAAGAATAGCCGATCTACAAGCTCAAAAGCGTCGCAAAATAACCCGTTGTGAGCTTTTGTAGATCTGCTATTTTTTGAATAGTACTTAACAGGTGGTTAAATAAAACAAAGTTCAGTTTACGTGTATTTTATATTTACTTGTTTTCAGGTCCATCGTTCAATGTAATAATCTGCTCTCTCCCTTCAGGTTGGATCACATTTGGAGGTCCGGTCGTGCTGTGACCTCAGCTTTGGCCCTCTTCAGTAGCTGTGTCAACCCTGTCCTTTATGCTTTGTCTGGGAGGTCCTACATGAGGAAGAACGGCTTGGAATTCATGGCTCGCTTCTTTGAGGGAACGTCGATGGAGGCTGCAGACGAACCCCCCCCCGGTGCAGAGTGTACTGTAACTCTAAGCAATGGCACCGTCACCGTGCAGAACTGAACCCTGCAACAAGGACCTCTGTGACCGCACCAGAGCAATCTACGCCGGTTGTTTTCAAAGCTAGGGGCCACTAGTGGGTGCCTGGAAAATGAAATCGGACAAACAACTTCATATCATTGCTGTCGGGCAGAAACCTCCTATCTCCATATTTAAACGTTTTGTGTTTTTTCGTAAATTAACGCCCTACTTGGTCATACTACAGCGTCACACAAAAGTATCAAAAGTAGCAGATCTACAAGCGACGCGCTACTTTTGCTATTTGTGAATTTGAACTCTGAAAAGTAACAGTTTTGGACATATGAGGTTTCCACCCGACAGAGACAATATATTAAAAAAAACTATTTTTAAAATATTTTTTTAAATATAATAAAATAGCCAATCTACAAGCTCACAGTGTGTCACGATGTGAAGCGTTGTGAGCTTGTAGATGGCTTTTCAAGCTGTTTATCATATCTCTGCTGTTGGGCAGAAACCAGCTAACTCCAAAATGTTCATTAATAATAATTAAAAAAAAGTGGAGTTAGGAGGTTTTGTTCATCATTGATAAGAACAGCTGAATGGACCTCCAAGCTCACAATGAGGTTGGAGGTCTAAAGGGGGTGGAGCCTGGAGTCAGCAAAACCAGCTAACTCCACTCCACCCACCTTTGGTGGAGTTAGCTGGTTTAGCAGAAAGTTTGAGGATCCAATGGAGTTAGCTGGTTTTGTCAGAAGCACTTTTTAATACTTTTCATTGGTTCAATATTTTTTTTTACCAACACACAGACGTAAAGGATGTTCAATAGCACTGATTTATGGAATTAAATGCAAACGCGTCCAAATGGAGTTGCTGGTTTCTGCCCGACAGCAACGAATTATGAATTATTTAGGGCTTAGTGGTTAAATCCACTACTACCCTCACCTAAGCATTAGCTGAGACGTGCATTAAAACAGTGCTGTTACCACTATGTTCCACCAGATGGCAGCAGAACATCCTGGCTGTCCCATTCCTCCTACAGACTATTATTCCTGTCTTCTGTTCGTTGTTCCTTCCTTCTTCTCTTCTGCTCTCATTCCCACAGGTTGGTTGGTTTCTTCTCTCATCAAACAAACTGCATTCATTTAATATAATACACTACTTACTATATTATAGTGATTTACTACTGTATCATGTAGTGTTTCTGATCAGCTAATATTTCTGTTTATGTGAAACATTTCTTTGAAATGATCATTCTCTCTGACTCCACAATGCTTACAGATTGTTGACTTATTTCTGTATTTGAGAGGGATATATTACTGAACAGTGACATTCAGTACAGTAAAGTTACAGTTAGGAAGCATGTAGAGGAGTTAGCAAGAATGCTCATTTGCATCCTCAGTCCCTGACATTCAACGTTAACACAAAATACTACAGAACACATTACAATGCAGTTAGAACAGGAATACAAAACAAGCACAGGAAAGTGCAAAGTATAGGCTACGCTACATAATTAAAAC